>NC_064912.1:5477596-5567596 GCF_929443795.1 Astur gentilis
AATGCACCCTCTTTTTATCCTTTTGTTAGCTGTGATTTTAAAGCTTGAATGATTTTGTTAATTCTTGCAATGAAAAAGGCTCTTGTTCCAAGTGTTGAATGCTAGATGTTGCTTTTCCAATGGTACTTCTCTTCTGAAGGGTTATGTTGCACACTGCTAAAATTCGTTTGTCCCTTTTTTTGACATTTTCTTTGTTTCCTTGTACCTTGTCTCTTTCCCTTCTACTCCACTGCATGTTCCTTCATATAATCTTTTTTTCTGTTTTGAGTATTTATTGTATCAGTGTTATCATGGAATACAAGCATGCTCTTAAGTCTTAAATTATGCAGTACCTTTTAATTTGCTTTTCATGTCTTTTTATTAAAGTTTAAATGATATGATGTTGCTTTATTGAAATGATTTGTAAGTTAAAATGGTTATGAAAGTAAATGTAATTATAAATAGTATGATTTTGTTATGCACCTGTTGCCTTCTGTAAATTAAATTGCATTTTATTTTTACATTACTAATAGCAGTAATAATGCATGCATTTAATAGTAACATGGACCCTCCCTGTAACCCTTTCTAATCCAGTGTTCTATGTGCTTAGGTAAATAATGCAACAGCACGTGTAATGACAAATAAAAAGACCGTCAACCCTTACACGAATGGTAAGTGCATGAGATCTCAGTGCTTTGTTTTAATGTCACTGCATGCGAAACCTCACTCTTCTGCTGAACGGGTGGACTCCTCTACTCATGAAGCGTCATAGTCCGCATCCCCTGCATCCCCTTGGGCTCAGGCTTTGTCTGGCCACCTAAAACGTCATATGCCTGGGCATAAATTCCATCTGTGCAGAGTGCAGCTAATTCACAGCCGTGTGGGCATAGCATGCATTATTTGGCCTGATTGGAATCTAAGTCTTTAACCACAGTGGCTTTTGTATAGGAAAATATACCTGACAGGAAAGCGTTATTCTCTGCTAGCTTTGTGCAGTGTTAATGTTGCGATGAATGAACTAATCGGAGGATACGATTTTGCTTGGATGAGGGAGGTAGGGAGACCAGCAAGAAGAATGTCTCTGTCAGGCATGAGATACTTTTTAGTACGAAGACATGCATCTAGTCAAAGATAATTTTCCGTCTCTTCTTTCCACAATTTGTTAGAAGTAAAGGGCAGACTGTAATTGGGTGCTGCTTCCAGCTTTTTTCCCCTGGAAAAATCTAAATTCCAAGCTATCTAAAAAAAATTCATTCTAATACTGACCTAAGTTGGTATAATGTTGTACGTTAATGATAGAAAAATAATCCATAGATATTTGAGGGGTTTGAAAGGAATACATTTTAACAGTGTTTCCTTTGGCAGTGTTTGATCATGTGCTTGAGCTGTTTGCGTTTGCTAGTTCAGAAAATTCTAGCAAGTTCCTAACTCAACAACATCAAACAATAATACATCAATTAAAGTTAATTGCAATTACTTTTTCCAGTTTTACTAGACTGTGTAGTTATAATTATTTGCTTTTCAGTTTAATTTAGTTTTTCCCATCCAGTAGAAAGCAGATGAAATCTGCACGTACATCAGTAAACATTTCCGCAGGTAGATCAGACTCTTTTCCATTTTGAAATATAATGGATCTTATTTTCTATATCTGAGGTCTCATTAGTGAGGTCTTACTAAAACCCAGGGCAAACAGTGGCTTTATTTTTTATTGAAGGAGTCAATGTTTTCCTACCACAGTAAAAATAAAATATAGCGATGGGTTTCATTTGACATGTGATAACTGAGCTAATTAAAAATGATCTGGAGAAGAAGAGTCTGAAATTCCTCATGCTTTCTCAGAAACTGTTTTCTTCCTCATTTTGTATGTAAATGTGGAACTTGGCAAATGGTGCAGATGGGAGAACCTCCTTCATTTTTACTGGCTTCGAAACATCTCAGTGCATCTAACGAAAGAGACACAAAGCTTCACCGGATCACATAACAAGATTTTGTTGCAATACGAGCTAAATTAACAATATGGATATGATCCTATGAATTTTGTCTGCTATATTGTAACGATAAAAGGATAAAAGTAGTTTTGTTATAAATGATGGTGTATACTTTGTATTCATATTATCCTAAGGCTACAAAACTCTTAATTAGCAGATAGCACAATACATATCAGCACATCCTGTGCTGAAGGAAGGGAATGCTGGAAATAGAGATGTGAGATTTTAGGAATCTGATTTTAGAGGATGTTCATCTCTGTCTCCTGCCCGCACAGCAGGATTACTTAGGTCATATGTTATCATTTATTAATATCCAAAACCAGAATGATGAGAATGTGCTGTTAAGTGTTTCCCACTTGAAGTGTTTTGCCTGTCATTTTCCACCCTGTCCCATTTGGACTAGATCTCCCCCCAAAAAGTACGAAATACCCTGTTCAGTGCATAAAAATTAGCATTTATGTTTGTGAATCCGTACATCCAAGGTGTTGCATGTAGGATGTTCTTTTGCACACCATTTGATAGGTATCTACCAAGACAAACTCTGGTTGTAGTTCATACATTTTGATTTTTTTAACTTTTTTTTTTTTTTTTTAGTGTCTGAGGGCTCCTAAAGTAAACACACAAGGACAATCATGTTTGTCTTGCATAATCATTACAAGCAACAAGAATGAAGTCTAGATGTGCAAGGGGCTTCATTTAGTTCAATCAGTGCTTGTATTATCGTCATCCTGCCATTGTATGATTCTAGTTCTTTATCGTTTTGCCAGGAATTAACCAGAGCTATCGCTGATTATTAAAGGTTATCGTTGTCTAAAGTAAAGGTCTCATCTCTCAAATAAAACATAAGGCTAGTTTTCCTGTGTCCTTATATAAGCATATTAACATTTGCAAGATGCTTCTGATGCAGATAGCCAGAAACTTCTTGTTTGCACATGCCTTTCTCTTCAGGACCACTTCTTTTTTAATGTGTGGCTTTGTTTTTCAAAGAGTATGTGGCGACTGACATGTTATTGGCGGGTGTTCAAAACGTAGTTGGGGCACATATATTATATGAAAACATCAGGCACTAATATTTATTGTAAATTAAAAATACGATACACTCTGTTTTGTCTTTCATTCCTGAATACTGCTGGTTGGTTGATAACAGGGCTCATGTTGTTAATAGGATTGCAAAAGTCAGTAGATTTTTAAAGCACAAAAACCTAGACTTTTTTTTTTTTTTTTAAAGTATATGCAGCTTCATTCAAATAAGTGGTTTGCTTTTGTGTCCTAGGTGGTTTTTTAAATAAGTATGCTTTGCCGTGACTTTTGATGATTCTCAGAATGAGCAGTTAATAAATGCTCAGTTGCTAGGAGAGCTTTTTTTGTGCAAGTTTGTTATCAGACAAGATGATTTTGATGGCTCACCTCATATTTGTGATGTGCTTTGGAGATAGAACTGCCTTTTCTTTGCAAATTAATTCAGTGTCAGGAGTTCTACTTGTTGGCAAAAATATTTCGGAGACATTTTTAGATGTTCCAACCTACCCTGTTCACAGTTATACTTTCTTCTGATGTCCATAGTGCAACTCAGGATGCTCACCCAAGTGTTGTAGGGAGTAGAGAACTATGTGCAAGTAGATTCAGCGAACTGCAGCAATGAATGAGGGGCATGAAACAGAGATCAGTAGAGGGATAAATATGTTTTAAAGTTTATATTTGTGATGCCTTGAATTTGAGCCTTCTGTTGATCTCAACTTAGTCACTAGCTGTGATTTTGAATCTATAACCACAGATAAATTCCCTCCCATTCCCCTTTCCTCCCCCCTCTGTAGGCAAACAGGAGGAAAGCAAATGGTGTCGCAGGGCTTCTTTCCTCTGGCCACGGATGCCTGTCTGGCCTGTGAAGTGAAAATAATCCTCTCTGCATTGCTGTGCCCCACTTTCTACCAAAGCTTGTTACACTGTGCAGTACGATTATTTCCTTCCCTTTAGCACACTTAACGTGCATTTCTTCGGATGACTGTACAGGGTGGGGTTTGGGGGCAGTCAGAGAGATTGTTCATTTCCTTGTTTGTTTCTTAATTTTTAAGTGTTTATAGTTTCAACTTGAGGGGGAGTTTAATACTGCGACAGTAAGAAAAATGCACAAAATGACACCCACTGCAGAGAATTTGCCTCCTCCAGCTGCTGAAGTAGAGTTACTTGGCAGCTGCTCGCTCGGATACATCAACTACTATCACAGTTGATTAACCCACACAGCTACGGGCCAGCACATTGCTAGCTGACAAGATAAAGCTAAGTTTAATTACTGTTATTTTCACGATGAATGAAGTATTTCCCGTATAAGCTTCAAAAAGTTAGACGAGACAGCCGTCGCTGAAAGAGAGGTAAGGAACTGAAATATGAGAGTGGCTTTCAGCTGTGAAGAGCAATCTGTGTCTTGCAAGATTTTTTCTTTCTCTCAGCCAAATTGTGGCGCTGTTAGTGTAACTTAGAAGCTGAGAGGTGTCTGTCAGCTGCTTTGACAGCAAAAGCTGGCAGATCTGAAATTCAGTCCAATCTTTCATTTTGGATGGTGTTGATCAGTGGTCTTTTGAGGAAGTAAGGAATTTGAAATATTAAATATTCTCTAAGCTATAAAAAGTTAGTTTTTCACTGAAAGTCTCAACATTTGGATGATTTTCTGTCACACAAAGCTTGGCTAAGAGTATTTGTTATACCACGACATTCCTGAATATATTCCTGTAGTATGTAACATTGAAGGGTCAGGTAAAAATCCTGTGATATTTTCAGGAGGAAAGTAATTTTAGCCCTTTTTGGTTGGCCGTTTTTCAGCTTCCATAATTGTACAGCAACTGCAATTATTTCCGCAGAGCAGATTGAATGCAATGCTCCTCTTTGCTCTATTTGAACTTATTAATGTGTTGCATTTCAAAACCACCCCTCACCTCAGTTACTGAACAGTTAAGTACTGGTAAATAATTACTGTGCATCAGATAGAGGAAACAGTATTTTTAAAGGGTAGGAATAGTTTTCTTTTGTGTTATTATTGAGATTTTTGTATTGCACTTCTTCAGTCTTATAATGCATTATGGTCTTATGGTCTTCTACTGTGCTTTTGCATTACATGATATGGCCAAGGCAGAACCAAGTCTCAAGACAGTTTGCCTTTAAATTCCTCTAATCTTGGCTCTTCTGATTTTGAAAAGCCTTGTTGTCCCTGCCTTGATGGCATTTTGTTTCCAGCAGCATACTTGTAGGATCTATTTATACTATAGTTCTTGAGTTTAAAAGATGCTTTTCTTCGTTTGTTTTTTTTTTTTTCTTTTTTCCCAATTAGAAGTGGTGCTTCCTACTCCTCTGATTCAAATGTGCTTTTGGAAAATCCCTAATTTTTCAGTCCCAGTACTTCAACTAATTGTTCAAACGCTAAAGAAAAAAAGGGCCTGGGCGGGGGGATGTTCTGTGGAGTTTGCAGTGGATCCACCAGTGGCTGAGCAAAACGCAAAGATAATCGGCTGAGAAAGCTAGCGAGTTTGCCAGTGCTTTCTCCTGCGGTTCTCTCACCCCTTCCCCTTCAGTTCCTTCAGCATTGCTGTCTTCAGCATCACGTACGCTTTGAATACAGGCCCTGCTTCTGCAGGGAGCCTCTGCGCCCCAGGCTCACCTGGAAATGCCGTGTCGGGTGTAAGGACGTGACAGCAACTCTTTGGAGTTTGGCCAGAACACGTGATACAGAATATCTATTGGTTCTGTGCTTTGGTTTTATGCCAGCTGTGGGAGGACAGAGATCATTTAAGACAAAGGCAGGGGCTGCATTTGTACCACTTAAGAGCTTTGCAGAATGTGACTGCAGCATTTTCTTACATGCCGGCTACTCCATAGCAACATGCTAACAGCATTTATCAGCTGTAAATGCAGGCGGTACCGTCACTTTTGGCACCTGCCTGTAGTCGTCCTGTTTCAGTGCGCACAGGCTGATGTACAAATGCAAATGGAAAAAAGTCTCGCACGTTTGACTGGGATCCTACAGTGCGCAAATCTCTTTCCTGTCACAATAGACCTTTCCATGTAGTGTCTACTCTTTCATGTTTCGCAGAGTAGAATCAAAATGCTCAGATTATTTGATTGCCTTGTAACCTGCACTAACACGTGCTTATCAGAAACATTTATGTCCGGCAAATGAACTGTTTTGGCCTCTCTGGCTTGTAACCAGAGAGTTAGAGCAATGAAAAAGAACTGGTCTACTCTGGTACTACGTGATATAGGGATACCTGAACTAGTTCTGTCTTAATTCCAAAAGTTAAGGGAATAAGTCCATGGCGACTGTGCATTGCAGCCAAGGTAATTCACCTGATAACTTATCCCAGTACTTACTACATGTCCAAAGAATGCCTTGTTTCATTACTTATTTCCATACTTCAGTCTGATATTAAAGATCGGTAAGCTAAGATGCCTATACAACTTTCATTAAAATGACCTTTTTGAAGCCATTTATCTGTATACCTCTATAGAAAAGTAAAATTAAAAAATTGTTATTGTCATCACTAATTGTAGTATTAACTCAGTTATGTTTTTTATGTTTGCTGCAGGCTGGAAATTAAATCCAGTTGTTGGTGCAGTTTATAGTCCAGAATTCTATGCAGGTAAGGATTATGCTATAGTTGTCTGTGCCATATTTTATTTTAATACTCTTTAAAAACATGCAAAATACATGTTTGGTGTAAGGTTTGGTTTCTGTGTTTGATTCACATTATGTGCAAGTCATTTACAGGTTTGTGATGCAGGATTTTAACAGTTACCTGGGCCTACTAAAGTTTATATAGAAGATATATGAATATCTTTTTATTGGAAAGTAGATAGTATAATATGAAATGTACTGCAATATCCCAGTTTTACATGAGTTTTTATTTGTTTTTTTTTTTATTTTATTTATATTTTATTTTATATTTCAGTACAGTCACTTTCCTCAAGGAATTATTTAAGCCTAGTGAGCAACAAAACCAAAAAAGTCTATCTATGAATATATATTTTATGCATATACATGTACCTAGACATGCGTAAGTATAGAACATCTGTGTTCATAATGGGTTTTCGGAACATTTTTCTTTAAATTCTGGCTCACCTCATATTTGTGATGTGCTTTGGAGACAGAACTGTCTTTTCTTTGCAGATAAATTCAGTGTCAGGAGTTCTACTTGTTGGCAAAAATATTTCGGAGACATTTTTCTTTAAATTTTATATTTAGTTTTCAGCTTCTTAAAATTTCTGTATTTATAATCTATATTACCTCTTGAGTCTTCGCTGAGGTAGAATTCTGATCCTAATTACAATTTGGTATTGATGAGATACAGTCTTTTTCTACTTGAGCTCAGTCATTGCTAGCAACAGTTTCTAAATGTGCTTTAGCAACAGTATTGAAACCAAACATGGTTGTACTCCAAAACCAAGTTGATTTCAGAGGAATTTTAGTCCCACCCATAAACACAATTACTAGGAAGTCCAAAAAAGCCATTTTTTGAAAGCTAGTTATTTACCTCTAAGACAAAAATAATCACTGTAACTCCAAATATTTCTAATAGGTAATAAAGTTGCCTTCCTTTCCTAGGTTCATAATCTTATATGAGTCTTCCACGACTTTCATGGGAAACTCTGGGAATTTTTTAGTTTTCCATTTGGATCTGTTTTTCAGTTGTCTGGGGGGGTGTATACTGGATACAAATACCTAATCATGTTTTAAAAAAAAAGAAAATTTTTATCTATTCTCACACACTCAGGTAATTGAAAGTAAAGAGGTAATTGTAGAATACATTCTTTACAGCAAGTAAAGATCAGATATTAGGAAAGCGTTTTTCACAGATGTTGGTTGAGCATGTGAAGAGGTGGCCCACAGAAGCTGGGGAATCTCCATTCACGGAGATATTCAAGCCCTCACCAGACAAAGCTGAAAAACTTCTGTTAGTTCAAGGGACTTCAAGAGATAAAAATTGTCAGCTAGAACTACTCTTGCAAACATATTTATTTTAAAAAAGCTGCCTGTAATACATCCAGTGGTGTCTACTAAGATGGACAAAAATGTTCCATTTAGGGTATTGTGTTTTAAAAGTGGCAGAGTATAATAAAAATACTAACTTGGCATTCATGGAATTGCAATATTTAGTGTAGGCAGAATTTATTTCCTTCCTTGATGTATGCCTACATTGAAAACAGGAATTTAACATTGATCTCCTTTGAGTAGTTAGTGAACCAGCCCTGAACCTGCATAAATTAGAAAGTCAGAGTTATTAGTCATTTTATATAAATGACTTTGTGTTAATGACAAATATAATAATATTCCCATAGTACAGTAATCAATTTTCTAATACGTATGCAGAATTAACAATCTGACTTATAATTGTCTCATGAAGTAGGGCATGAAGAGTTCACATAGTTTGTAAATTAAAATCAATATTTTCAATCTCTCCTGAAGGTAATTTTCCTAATTTACTGGACTTTTCCCTAACATTTATTTTGTCTTTTAATTATAAAATGGCAGGTTATTGATTTTTTTGTATAACCTCCTAAAGTCCCAAGTGCATTTTTATTGCCAACACAAGGGAGGTGTTTGCCCTTCTTAATGAGAATCTTTAATTACCATTAGAAGAGTATTAATTTAATTTTATGAATTATGACATGCACTCCACCACACCTATGCAGAAAGTTCTATCAAGATACTTAATGTATTTCAGATTTTTTTCTGTTTATACATGCAAGCAGTTTAATTTTTTTTAAAATGCGTATCAAATGCATATTTTCTGTATTGACTAAAAGATAATTTTTTCTCAGACATTTAAACTTTCTTTTAAGCAATTTAGTTAAAAAAAAAAAAAAGAAAAAAGCTCTGTGCAGCTCTCTTAAAGTCATTAGAAAATGAGACAGTAAAAGATCAATGCAGTTCTTGCATGCTGTAATAGAATATTGCGATGTATCTTTCCTTTTGTGTCCACCCCCGCCACCTTACTTGGAGAAGAAGCAATTGCACTTTCGAAGATTATAAAATTAGAAATGTGATTTTTAAGACAGCCAAAGTTCTAGTTATTTGGTTTAATTATTGTCTCCAACACTGTCATGTTAAAATTGTACCAACTCTTTCATAGTCAGTGCAAGAAGTTCCTTTAGCTCCTAATAAATGATGAAAAATGTGGCCACTTCTGAAATAAAGCTGATACATTTGCAGAGAAACTGTTGATTTAAAGTACCTTTAATCTTCATAAATAAGTAAAAAACCAGAAGGTTATACAAAGCTGTCACGATGGCACTGATGAATGGCAAATTCACCCGTTTCTCAATTGCCGGTGAAGACACACGCCGCAAGGCTTAACCGTATTGTACATCATATCTGCCAGCTCATTTCTGTGATTAAATATTCCATCAGTGTGGGCTATAAGGCGGTAAAGCTTAACAAGATTCATAAGATGCACCACTTGAATACACATAACTCACTTCCTTGGATAGAGAGCACCCCGCATGCAAAAGAAAATTAGAATTGAGTTAAATTACTCCATAAGACAAGATCAATAGAGAAAGGAAAAGATCCCCTAATGCAATGCAAATCTAAGATATAGTTATGTCCTGACAACTTGAAGCAGACAATTAAAGTCAAATAGGGAGGAACGCAATGTAAATCAACCCTAAAACCTTGAAGATAATGGTAAACAGTAGGACCAGTGACATGATTGTTATAGCTCTGCTTTTTTTCTGAATGTACACTTCCGTAAAAGAAAACCTTTCTTGAGGAAATGCATGACAGCTAAAAATGGAGACTATGAGATACATAGCAGATGCACAACAGACACTATGTAAGTAAAGTATTACTTGGGGACTGGAAAACACTATATATTTACAAAACGCTATAGATTCTTCTTCCTGAGTAGCCCTTCTAAGACTGTTTTTCTGACTTTGAAATGCTCATGCTGTAGTAAATTAGAACACTACAGGAATACGGCTCTTTAGGTCAGGTGGTGGCATTAATATGGATTTCCAGCGACACGTTCACAAAGTGCAATTTGAAGACTGCTGTTGTCATTCTGGGGCCTAGCAAGTCTTCCTAACAGCTGCCGACTGTGGATGTGCTGGGGAAGTGGCTAACTGGCATGCCTCCTGCCCTTCCCACAGGTCCGCTGGGAAGTCCTGAAATGGCATTTCATACAAAACAAAAGGACGGTGATTTTTGGCACTTATCGTTTTCAGCATTTCACAGAATTTCACTTTTCCGTCTATCATAATTGACTTATGTCCACACAGTCGTCTTCTAGTAAATAAAAGGATACTATTTAAGGTACTTTTCCTCCTTATGAGACAGAAATGCTTAAAGCAGTTATCATTTCCATTTCAGCTTAACTTCTCCTGTAAACTATTTATCAAGTTCTTAGGCAGGTCCTAATGAGGAACTTTGTAAGAATCACTGTGTGATTTGTCTCACAAAGTCTTCATGTAAACTGGGATACATTTTTCATTTATTTGTGTATCCATCCAATTTTAAATCCTTCCCATAGTGACCCATAATTTTGCTATGTTAACCTCGCGTCTGTTATCTTCCCCCATACACTCATCTATGGCTGGCAAAATGCAGATTTGCAGTTTGGTTTCTTTACTAGGAGTACTCTGGTACTTTCTTATTGTAAGTGGTTACATTCTTTGTTTCCGTGGTTTGTTATAATATCGTTTTTACATGCTTATTTGTTTTTATATAATGTATATTTTATCTGTAATACCTAGCCTTCCTTTCAGCCTCAGGCAGTCTGGAAGCAAAGTTTCATGTTTTTCCTTTCAGTTATTTCAGATCTTTCTTTTTTTTCTCTTTCGATTTTTGGAATGATGAATTTTGGAGCACTGTCTTGCACTCTCCTTAATGGAATGTAGAGTATTGTTGCACCCGTATTACTACAACAGATCAGTCCTTTAAAGCAGATAGCTTGAGACACAGTAGGGCCATTTTAAAAAAAAAAATTGTCCTTGTAAGGGGCAGATACTGTATTTTAGGGCACATACCTGTTGGAGAGGCTTCTTTTTGACAGTTGCAGTATGCAAGGTGAGGCAAAGGATGTTACAGAAATTACCTGGAAATCTGGTGAATCTTCTTTCAGAAAACAGTTGAATTCACAGTGACCCGCATGAGGAAATATTCTTGTCTGGTCATAAGCAACAAACAATATTTCAAAAATGTCAAAATTTAAGTTGGCAGTGGAGAAAGAAAGGACTTAAGACTAGTGAAGAAGAATCATTAGAAGTAGTCATGGAGCACAGCTCAACGACAAGTAATAGACATCCCATTCTCCTTTCACTTGAGCAACTGATTACATATTATTTTTTCCTGAATAGTCATGAAGTGCTACAAGTTTTTCAGAAGCTAGTTTCAAGAGTCATCCTACGTAGCTGAGTAGTTGTTTTTACTTCATGAATAGTCTTAACCCAGTGAGGACTATTGTAGGCACCCAAGTTCTTGGGCAGTTAGTAGTTATCATTCCAAGGTGGCTTGGAAAATTTTCCCCATCAGTTAAAATGAAGGAAAGGGGAAGAGCGTGTGCTTTTGACTATTTTATATGCCCTCAGAAGACAGAGAAGTTTTAGATGCCTGGGGCTTTTTAGCATGCTGTGGATTTGGAAGCTAGCAGTATCCTCCAAGCAGCAGATTTTGTAACAAACTTCCTTTCACAAGTTTGTTTAAAACTTTGAAAAATAATGTTATATATAATTCAGAAGGTAGGAAATACCATAGTACTATATAGATAAAAACATGCACTTAAATAAGAGGAATCCAGGGGAAGAGAGGATTTCTGTATGTTTGCTAACACTAATTCTCTTTGTTCCTGTCTTAAAGCATCTATTTCTGGAGTGTAAGAGCACCTGGGATTCATTTCATCTTTCTAGTGTTTCTCTTTGAATTTAAATGACTCTTGCACAAGCTCAGCAAATACCCTAGAAACTCTTCCCAGTGAAGGTATTTGGAGTTTGTGAAGCTGAATTATATGCTTGCACAGCAATTCTAATCCTAGGGTAAAAGTTCACTGTACCATATCTGTAAAGCATAACTTTGGTTAAAATTGGCTGTCTGTCACAATATAGATTAATTCATTTTACAATTTGATTAGGTACACTCATATTTGAACTTAGCCATTGACTAAGCAGATTTTCCTAAATAAATGTATACTCAACACTGTTAGCTAAACAGGTTAAGTAATTTTCTAACTACAGAAAAATGAAATAATTATTATTTAATATTCCATGTTATATATAGATGCTCCTTTTCAAAGCATAAATCAAAGCTGTAAGTGTTGTTTCCAAAATCGTAATGTTAAAGTACCATCATACAAATTATGACATCCTGGTTAGATTAACACCACTGATGACAGCTAATGCATTTCTAAAACTTCTTTGGAGCTGTTACAAGCCATTATAGTGGAAATACTGGTTTATGAAAGATTAATAAAGCTGATAGAAAAATGGAATTCAGCATCTGTACTAGCTATTTACTCAAAAATATCTTCCAGAATTAATTACGCCTTATGCTATATTATAATGAGTTTTTCATTAAAAAGTGTACCATCATGGAAACTAAACAAGGATTATTCAAAGAATAATGCCAATGACTGTTATTTTTTGAAAGATTAATTTAGTTAATTGGTTATACATTTAAATCTGGAATAAGGTTAATCAACCTATATTTATCATTGTATTGAAGTCTACACATTTTAAAGAGAAAATCACAGATACTGTCAGTATTACCCTTTTAAACATGTTTCTTCTGTTTAGGTGTATATTTAATAACGCAGTTTATGCTTGGGCTTTGATCGTGTTCCTATGTGATCTCTAAAAGAAATTCCATACAGTTGATTATTTCATGGTAAATCTTGAACTGTAGATAGAGCTCTATACCAGAAGATAGCGAATGGTTAAGAAGGGAGTTCCTCCTTCTTCAATGTAAAGGTTTTGGAATTTTGACCACAGTCTGGTATAGAGGAATCATTTGATATTGGATTGTGATGAATTTGTGCACAAATAGAATCTGGAAAAAACAGAAACTGTGTATTTGCTGAAAGTCTGAGTTCTTTCAAAACAGGGGAATGGAAGTATTTGGGGGCAGTGGTGGGGCGTTTGATCTGTTTGCTTGTTGGTAGAGTCTTGCTGAGACATAGATCTTGAGTCTTCTGTAAGTCAGCCTGAGTTAATACTACTGAGATATCCCACTTCAACTTGTCTTAGGTGACTACACAGCAGAACCACACTGACCCCATCTCACTACTTGGAGTCAATGGATTTGGAGTTGTTAAGTGTGAGTTAGGGCTGCATCCCCACTACGGTGTAGTATTACTAGCCTTACACCATTCCCCAGTGATAGGTCGGATCTCTGATTGTTTTTCTGGAAGTCATATGAGTTGTTATTGTAGGTAGACAAAGAGTACTCTGAGATGACAGAACAGTGCTAACAAGCTGATAGAGCTGGCATGAGTGCAAAGCACAAAGTTAAGGCAGGAAGGCGAGGTGAAGAATTGTTATATTAGCTGTTCTGGGAGGGAAGAAACACGTAGTAAGGGAGTAATACACAGAAGAACAGAAAAAGTCTATTTAAATAGGTATTTTAAGTGAAGGAAGTAGGGCCAATGTATGGCAAAGGTTCTCTAGCCTCTGTCCGTCCCGTATGGCTTGCATGTTTTTTTCAAAAGAGTAAGATGCCTTTCCTCATTCTGAGGTCCTAACTCAAAAACCTGCTTTCCCCCTTGAACTGCTAGGTAATAAATTGCCTCAGTGGTAGTTCTGCTGGGTAGCACCTATGAAAATTTCTTAGTTTGTTCAGGTAAACTTGCTCCTCTTATAACATCTGACCAAAAGATAAAACAATGTGTATGAGATAGGCTTGGAATGATAAACTCCTGTGCATGAGTAAACCTGAATTCTACTTTAACACGTGTTCTGTGAGTTGGTGGATGAATACAGGACCAGGTATAACCATAACTAAACATGTGATTATGATTGCAACTTACTTGATTTAGTACCTTATTCTAGCACAGAACACCACGTGTGTTAAAAGTATGTTAGAGTTAGCTCTTGGGAGGAAATCCATTGACCATTATTAAATGCACAGAAGCTGCTTTGGGCTTAGGAAGTCCTTGAGCTGCAAATGGTTCGAAACTAGGGTAACACCTGTGAGAAGAGCATCATGCTTGCTGTCATCTTGTACTTTACCTTAGGTGTGCACTTCCGATGATTTTGAAAATTATGTTTTTTTATTTATATCCAACATGTCAAAATGCCACTCAAATGACAGCAAGATGGTTGAGACCATAAGGGGCAGTGTGAAGGTCACATTCTTGCATTACAGTCAATGGCCACCAAGTTAAAGTATTCAGATTACATCTTGACATGTAGTTTTGTAGTCAAATGATCTGTTCAGCTGTGTTGCCAGCTACTCAAGTAGTACTCCTCATCTTACATACATACCCTTGTTTAGTTTAAGGCTGCTTTTGTTTGAAGGAGCATTCTTCTGTGGAGCTTCTCTTTTCTCCAGTAGGCTGGCATAATACGTTTGAGCAGCTCCCTCCCAGATCTAGCCTAATCATTGTGGAATGCAATGGTGATCATACTCTAACCTGGACATTTCACACCCATGAAATAATATTTTTGACACTAGACCAGACACTTCTTAACAAAATTATAGAAATGTGGCTTGGGACTGACTTCTGGAGTCCTTCTTTTTGAAGCAGGACTAAGACCTGTGCTAGATCAGGTGAGCCATTAATCTGTATACAGCGTGACTCTGTTGCGAAACGGAGATTTATGATCTTCTTGGAGTAACTTTTTCCAGTGCTGCACTGCCCTCCTAGTGAAAAACTTTTTCCTAATGTCCAACCTAAACCTCCCAAGCTACAGTTGGTGGACCTTGACCTTTTGTATTATCATCTGCTATGATTCCAATGAGATTTTGGCTCCATCATCTTTGTAATTTCCCTTCAAGTAGAGAAAGCTATTAGATTGCCTTTTAACTTCCTCTTTGCCAGACTAATCAAGTTCAGTTCCCCCAACCTCTCTTCACAGGACATGAGCTCTAGACCCCTGCCCATCTTGGTTTCACTCCAACAGATCCTCTCCAGTTTCTCCACATCTCAGTTGAACTGAAGTGGCAGCAGGTTTAAAACCAGAATGCAGTATTCCAGGTGCACTCTTGCTGGCACCAAGTGTGTGTGTGTTGGGGGAATAACAACAGCTCTTGATCTGCTGGCCATGTTTCTCCTAATTTCACCTAGTATGCAGTTTGGCTTGTTTGTTTAAATGTTACTTCAGTAAAACCAAAGAAAGTGTTCTGATCAAGCAGGAACTGTAACATCCTTTCTTTGTTCTTACGTTGCTTCTAGCTTCTTGTATGTTTGTTCAAATATTTTTTATTTTGTATATAATTGATCAATTTTTAAAGGGCTAAAAAGAAAGTTAAGTACTGTACTTTAATCATGAAGATAATCTTTTCAGGAAAAATAATACTTGGACTTCTCTTATTTAAACGCCGTTCTGGTGGTTAGTGAACATATGTTCTATGGCTTCCTGATTAGTGATGGACCAAAAACAAACTAAATAAATATGGTGGCAGCCTAAAACTGTCTAATTATAAATATTATATGGAGATATTTTTTTCCACAACTGTCTCCCTGGCCTTGTCTTGTTAATACGTTAGTTTGCAGCATTAGTATGGTTTTTAAGTAAATCTGACAATTATCCCTGCTTGCTACATGCTGGCTTGGAGTTTGCAGAGCAGGTTTAGTACACGTGAAATAGATTCTGTTTGCAAGAAACTGCACTGGGAGCTGTAGCTGTACTGGAAGCTCCACGTGCACACTGGCTGTTGCATGTCACACAGATTGGCTTTTGGACAGTCTTGAACGGTGTGTGGTGGGGTTGTCTGCTTCAGGGAACAAGACTAAACCTGGTCCAGAGTAAACTCTCCAGACTGCATATAATGTAGGTTTAGAGGCTGGATGTAAAACCAGCAGTTTTATAGCTACTGCTACTGTCTCACCAATTACTTGACAATACAGGTCGGCCTGGGTGTGCACTGTCTGGACTACCATGTGCATGATGGTTGTCTGACAGAATAAAACTGAGACTGTAATTCAAATACCCGCTATGGATATATGTAAAAAGCAATGGCTTAAGAATTTCTCAGAAGAAAATTTAACACAAACTACAGGGTCATCACTAAAACAGTTGTTTGTTCAGGACTGGATGGTATAATTAGATAAGTTAATAGCATTTATGCAGGGGAATAAATTCCTCTGATTAGAAGAATAACGAAGTTAGGAAGATCCATGCGTTAGGATGGACAGTCAGGCAGACAAACTATTCTGAAATGTAAAGTAATAAAGTAATATATGAAATGTAAAGTTAATACAGTTAAGTGGAATGGAAAACAACTCTGTTGTGTGTTAAACCTTAATTACATCTGTAAATTAATGCTAAAGCAGCTTAAGATTATGTTGAATTGTATTCCAAATGTATAGCTAATGTTTCCTGGTTTGTCTTCTGCATTTTTTTTTCCCATTTTGGGCATTGGATGACAGAATCCCCGATACATTTGCATTGTAATTGCATTTCACAATACTTACTGAGAGTAAATTTCAAAATACTGAGTTTTCATTCGTTTACTCATTTGTGGAGGTAGCTGAGATGAAATTGTGCTTTACAGTGGTACACAATCTCTGTCAGTTTGGCTCTGTCAGATTTTCTTTGTGCAAATTGTTTTGGGGGAAATCTCCAAGCACAGAAGTGCTTCTAGTGAAAGTGAGTGTTTTGGAAAGTTTGGAAACATTGCAATACCGTTTTTGTAATGTTTTTTCATGCTACTGAAATTCTGGAATCTGAATGGGCTAGGGAAGAAATAAACTAACTAAAGCCAGGATTATGCATGATGATTCAATTTTTGCTCTTTTCTATTCTCAGCTTGTCATTCAGAGTAGAATTTTATTTGTAAGTTAAAACCAGCATCCACTGGGGTAAGTAAATAGAACTGAGGGATTAGTCATTTGCATCTCTGCATCTAATTGCATTAGATTTGCATCTCTGTTTTATCGATTTACTGAAATAGGTAATTTACACAGAAAATAGTGTCTTGACACAATATGAGAGGATAAAGTATAAACACATCTACTTGTAATCCCTCCAGGGCCGTGGTGGAACTGTAGTGTTCGTGTTTAAGCAGAAAGGCTCCAGTTTCATTTATTCTGTGATTCTATTCATACTGCAGTCTTTATTCATCAGGCAGATGTATGAATGCGACCTATTTTTGTTATCAGCAGAATATAAATGTATTTTTTATATTCTCAAGTATCCTATTTCAAGAATAGTATAATACGAGCTCGGAGTTTCAGAATTTCTCTTATGTTTGTTTCTCAAAGTTACAAATGAACCAAGAGTAACCATCATTTACATACCTTTTAGTATGCTAGGAGGACCTAGAAAGATTAGGAATAAAGATTTGATTTTCGGAGGTCCTGAACAACTTCAGTGGGACACATCTCCCAGTGTAAGATAATGGCAGTGAATATCACTGAATATCAATTTATGTGCACCTGAAATTGCGTATATACATCATATAGTAAACATATTTTGTAGGAAAGTTACAGTTGTGGGCAATACTGACAGTACCACTCCAATTTTTTTACATGATTACATAGTACATTTCCAGTTTTAAATTTTTTGGTGAATAAGGATTTACACTTGGATGCCAATTCATTAACAAGCACAGGTAAACTCTCTAGGCTTGTTACGTATTTTGGTACAAGCAGCCATTGAGTTTCTGTGACATTTTGGTTACAAGACAAGGAATGTCTGTGGCTGATTAATAACTTTTAAATTATGTTTGGGAAGGAGGGTTTATTATAACTGTTTTACATTGTGAATGGAAACATTACAGAAATTGCTCCTGAGAAATACAGCCCATCTATGGTAAGGTTGGCATGCTAATGAAAAAACAGAAATGAGTCAGTCACACAGCGTGTGTTTTTAAGCTGGCATTACTTTGCCTCATACCAACAGTACCATGGCACAGCCTAAATTTGCCACTAACCCCCAGTGATTATGCCATGCTGCATTGTCAAGCTATTCCTCCTAAAGCAACCTTTGAGAACTTTAGCGGATCACTAGTGGATATACCTTTCCACTTTTCCATGATGAAGTTTTAAAACAAGTCATCACGTTGTGAGGCAGGAAAAGGATGTTGGCATGGGAGCAGAGCTTAAAAGAATTTGCCGCTTCCCAACTCCTGTGCTATCCACAAGGTCTTTCCCCGTCTAAGACACCACAGCACATACTGGTAGGTAGTTTGATCAGTTCTGTATGGTTTGTCAGGTCCTGGAGAAGGAGAGATCCTGAAGCACCTTGTTACCTTGTGATGAATTATATATACTACAGAAGGAAGAGGTGGGGAGAGGGGAATTAGGAGAATCTCTCACAAAATTCTTACCAGAGCTGCAAACTTTGTTGCTCATCCGACTTTTACTTACATGATATAAACACCTACCAGCCCCGGTATGTGACTTACTATACTGGACACTGACCATATGTAACAGGGGAGAGAGGTCTGTTTCCCAAAAGCTTGGAATGATATGACCAGCAAAGAATAATTGGAAGGATGGCTTACAAATGATGTTTGTGTAACATGCATTGCCGTTCCCCAAGTCATTGCCTAAGTTCATTGAGTGTTTTTGTGACACTCTAAGAGGGGTGATAATAAAGAAACATGTACTGTGCTTAGAAAAGTGGTGGAAGGAAAATTGGCACCTTAAATAGAATTTTTGAATAAAGACATCCCATAAATTGTCTTGGAGACACATACCTCCACCACCCTTGTCTTTTTCTATACCGCCCCCCCCCCCCCCCCCCCCCCCCCGTGTTTTTAATAACCTATGTGAGGTTATGTGTGGGTCAGGGACTTACCGTGTAAGTATAAGAGTATGTATAGAGCACGGATTCTTATTCTCATTACCAGTAGCAAGTATACACAGGTTATTCAATAACTGGATGTATTTCAGGTTTGCTGTCAGAAGGTAATATAGATACTGATTTGGACTTAAGGAACTCACCTTTGGACATCAGCTACTTTAGTTTCTCCTCCCTACCATGCAATTCTTTTGTTTAAGTGAAACTCCATACATAACTTTGAGGGAATCAAATACAGGTTTTGTTTATATTTTTAACGTATCGGAAGAAAAGATGTGTTTATTTTTGGATGAAGCTACTTTCTTCCCTGTAAATAAAGGATCATAGAATCATAGAATAGTTTGGGTTGGAAGGGACCTTTAAAGGTCATCTAGTCCAACCCCCCTGCAATGAGCAGGGACATCTTCAACTAGATCAGGTTGCTCAGAGCTCCATCCAACTTGACCTTGAATATTTTCGGGAATGGAGCATCTCCCACCTCTCTGGGCAACCTGTGCCAGTGTTTCAGCACCCTCATTGTAAGGAATTTCTTCCTTGCATCTAATATAAATCTACCCTCTTTCAGTTTAAAGCTGTTACCCCTTGTCCTATCACTACATGCCCTTGTAAAAAGTCCCTCTCTCGATTTCTCAGAGGCCCCCTTTAGGTACTGGCAGGCTGCTGTAAGGTGTCCCTGGAGCCTTCTCTTCTCCAGGCTGAAGAACCCCAACTCTCTCAGCCTGTCTTCACAGGAGAGGTGCTCCAGCCCTCTGATCATCTTCGTGGCCCTCCTCTGGACCCGCTCCAACAGGTCCGTGTCCTTCTTGTGCTGGGGCCCCCAGAGCTGAATGCAGTACCGCAGGTGGGGTCTCACCAGAGCGGAGTAGAGGGGGAGAATCGCCTCCCTCGACCTGCTGGTCGTGCTGCTTCTGATGCAACCCAGGACACAGTTGGATTTCTGGGCTGCGAGCGCAAACAATTCAATGTATCAACACAACCATCCGTGAAGGGTTGTGTTAAAATCTGAAGGAGTATTATTCCATTTGTAGAAGCATCCCACATAACTGAAGGCACTCAAGAAGCACTCTTTTTGGAATTAACAGCATATTTAAAAGCATACTAATGCCGTGTAGTTTGACTATAGATAATGAAAGGATAAGAGAACACTTAACAACTATTATGTATTCAAGATACTCTCTTTAAATTCCCTAGTCAGATGGGACAATAGAAGCTAACATAAACTATTATTGTAAACAGTGGCCTTTGTTAGGTGTTCCTGATCCATTTCTGTGACACATTTTGAAATAACCCATCATTAAAAAATATTTCAAACCAGAACAAAGATAGTGCTATTTCTGTCTGGAAAGACCAATATTAAATTACACTGAACAGCAAATCAAGAGTGGACATCAATTGTTTATGAGAATCTTTGATACGCCAGCGAATCTCCTTATATGCAGCCTTATGGTTTTCTTCATGCATTGTATATGGAAGAGTAATTAAGTGTATAAGAATAATAGTTGCAAAAGGTACAAAGAAAAACAGTGACCAGAATGACTGAGAAAAGATTGGGCTGTGTCACATCCAGCTGTATTGGGAAAAAGGGAAAAGGAAATAACAATCACTGAATTTATTAAATAACACAGATTTTAGATTAGCGTAATAAAATAGCATTTTATAATAATATAGAGAAAATGGGACACATATTTTTAGCTTTTCTTCACTTTTTCATGTGGGTTTGGGTTTTTTTGGTAAATAGTATTATAGAATATATGAACTGGTACTTAGTTGCCAAAACTGGTAAGAAGCTCTTAATGGTAACGTAACAGAATAAATATGTATAAAGAAGAGCTGCTTTAACCAGGAAGCTAAGTGCACAATGGATTAGAATGATGTCATCTTCACTAAATCTCCTTGTATGTAGGAACTTCCTTAGTTCCTATGTTTTAAACTGTCATTTTAGCTACCTGTGCACTACTACCCAACGTAGACCAGCCCTGGATATTGACTTGATTAATTTCTGCCACTGAAAATTCTTTTGTGATTACCCTCTTCTTATGATGGAGGTACTCGTACCCTACATAGAACTCAGTACCACTGTCATCTTTGGAGCTGTCTGAAGAGCTTTATGTGAAGCTGTGGTTTTTAGGATTCCCAGAGTGAAAGTAGAAAATCAGTTTTTCCCCTTTGTCTCACTCAGTAACATGTTGCGGTTTTGCCCTGGGATGTAACAGGGTACTACAGTGCGACTTCTGTCCTCTTCCCTTTTATAAATCCCCAAAATTCCTGGGGGAATAAACAACAGCATGGAAACTTTTTGGTCATGAGCAAAAGTACTGAAGCCATCTCTGCTGGGAGGTAATGCATTGTAAACTCAGGTTCTCGGTAGCGGTACATCAACTTTATACAGGTCTGATAGTGAAGGTTTCTAAAAGTTTCATCTAGTTCTTGTGACAGGAGAGAGCTATTCCCATGATCAAGGCCTTGCAACACTGTTAGTTTTACATCAGCAGTGTAATTTTAACTAACGGTATTAATTTTTTTCTGCTGAAAATGTTTCAATTTATACTTCCACAAAGGATGCCGTAAGAGATTCCAACTGGTTGTGCAAATTCTTTTAAACGTACTCCAGGTCTTTACTTTTAAGCTGTTTGTAGTGCTGGCTACACAGTGGTTCCAGTTAGACCTAAAAGCTATTTTAAGAGAAGTGATTTCAAATCCTTTATGATTTACTGGAAAGTCCTCCTGTTGTCGATCCTGGGTACTTCTTGGCTACCTGAGTATTTGAGAAATACGGTGAACTTCGTCATATGTCGTGTATAGCCAGTGAGTAGTCTGTGCATCATCACTAGCACATTGGTATTTCCACTTACGCTCTGTAATTTATATAAATCATGTAAATATGAACTATACACAAACCCTTATTTTTGGAAGTATGAAAAAAATAGAAAAATACTTTCAAGCAAATATCTTGGAACCACTGGGAAATGAATTTTTTGTATTCTAAAAATATTTATGACTTCACATCATTTTCCTTACAGCCCTGAATATTTTTAGAGTAATTATTTTCTCAAAATAACTACAGTGCTTCAACAAAGAACCTAATCAAACAGTACATTCTTAATCATGGACTGTAGAAGAAAACATTGGAGGAAGAGAAGTATGAGTGGGAATATTTCTGGATCTTGAAAAGTATGGGTTTGCCCATGCTGCCAGCCTGTGCGCCAAGGACAAGTGGTGAATCAGTCTGGGGGATCTCTGGATTCATACGGCTGTGCTCAGCTGGCACCACCGTGCCCTGCCCCAGCACAGCTACCTGCTGTGTGCGGCACAACCAGTCGGCTTGCTCAGCCGCCGCAGACTGTTGCTCTCCCGTTACACCCAGCAGCATGGCTGCCTCAGTTTCCCTTCTGCCACTGGTCTGCCTAAAGCTCTCTGGTGTGCCTGTAGAGAATACACTCTTCAGATGTATATGGTGAGGTTTTTCTGATCCTTTTGATGGAGTGAGTCAGGCGGGGCTTTCAGCTGGTGATCTCCAAAAGCCTATATCACTGGTCACATCTGCTGTGACCAAATAAGTAGACGCTTATATTAGAAAAAAGCATGCAGATTGTTCTTAAGGAGCAAATATCAGCCTTAAATATTCTGGTACAGAAGGCGTTGCAGAATTAAGGATGAGCTCTTGCATGACTGTAATATTTTGAAGTTCATCACTTCCATGATATTATTAAGTTCACAGTTTGAACAGAAATATTAAGAATTTTATATGAAAATCCTCTTTCATAACCCCCCCCCCCCCACCACCTTTATTCTGTCATGCTAGAATTTAGTATTCTAGAGGAAAAATAAGATATATTTTTTTCCATTAGGGAATTTACGGATTGTTTCAATGTTCTGAGGTTTATCCAGAAGATCTTATTGTAAATAATTCAATCTTTCCCCAGTTGTATTAATTACAATTTTAATACTTTTAATAACAAAATTAGATGCAGCATAAATAATCTTTTCTCACAAAAGTAGATTAAAAAGTTCCATATTTTTCTAATAAAATCTAATAATAGTGGTTTAGGTATTATTATTAATTTTGTGTACGAATTCGAAGGCAGATTGTCAAAATATAATTAGAAAGCTCTGTGCAACAAATTAAATACACTCTTGTAGCATGGATGAAAAAGGCATCTGTTTTGAAGTACTTTCATTAGAAAGTAGAAGACTAGAGTAAGGAAAATTAGATTTGTATGAGATGAAATCAGAAAAAAACGTAAGAATGTTAGCTGCAAAAAACTGGAAAATATCTACGGACCATGGAGCAAACAAAGTGAACAAAGTGTCATCTAGAGTTTATGTTGAATAATATAAATAAACTATAATCTTCAATTTCTAAAAACCTTTAATGACTTCAAGTAAGTTTAGTAAATATATACAGATACATTATTCTTACAATCTAATGAAAATTACTGATTTTAATAATTCCTTTCTGGATTTCACTCAGCTGAATGAATGCCTCTATATCTTCAGCTCACTTTCATTTTCAGGCTCCTGTAGTAGCAGAAGTTTTGAAGCATTTATGGTGTTAAATACCTCCATATTCCAATGTACACATTCCTAGTGTCAAGCAAGTGTGTCAATAGGTCCTGTTTATCTACCAGCCTGAAACTGATGCTTGCCATTAGGATCTCAGTAGGTATATGTTCATTGAACATCTTCCAGTTGCGGATTTTTTTTGGAAGGCTGAGAGAGATAGTTACCAATATAGTCAACTATGTGCTGTCTTAAAGTAAGGAAAAAAATTTTTTAGCTTGTTTTATCTTTCAGATTAGTAGTGGATAGGTGGAAAAAAGCAAGCATCTCCAAATCCTGTTAGTTAAGGGTACGCTACTGTCTGGGAAGGTTGGAAGCATAATATTTCATGAGATTTCCCGTGCTCACAGTCTTAGCTAAATTGTGTAAATTACAAGAATTATTTTCCTTTAGTATTTCCTGTATTTCTACTTCAACTGACAGCTGCAAGCAATAATCAAAGAACTGGTTAATGACAGAAATTTTTTTAAAACATTTTTTGAAAGAACTCTGGTCTGGTAACTGAACACAGGTTGAGAATTGCTCTCGTAATACTATATGGAAAACATCCCTGCCATTTGTAATTAATCTTATCCTTCCAAACATATTTGACTCAACTCTGCTGAGCTACATTGCTTATAAGTCAATGCACAACTTCTCAAGTCTCACAAATTTTCATGTAGATTTAGTATTTTTGAAATTGCGTGATTCGCAAATCCTGACAGCTTGAAGTATGTCAGTGTATGTATATATATAATTTTGTGTGTGTATATACAGATATATACACATATATCTGCAAAAAGAGGTGCGTCACATCCTGCTTTTCCTGGTGGACTGTATTCCAGAAGTGCAGAAGTTTTTTTCCTAGTGCGAAAGTACAGGTGTTCCTACCGCTAATCAATGTTCAATCCGTATTCAGCTAAGACTGCTAAAATATCATTTTAAGAAAGATGTTGAACTAGTAAGAAATTTTATTTAGGTTCATTTAAAAAAAGAGGAAACAAGCCTAAACTTGTGTCATTTGTTCAAAATGAACATGCATTGCAAAAGTGTTGTTTTAAATTGATTTGGTTATTTAACTTTTTTTTTCCTTTATTAAAAAAAAAAAAAAAAAGAAAGAAAGAAAGAAAAAAGGTTTCATTTCTTTTAGTTGGTTTTGTTCTTAATCCTGAATCCAGCTTATGTACTGGAAAGTAGCTTGTGTTTATGTATCTCTCGTTTGATCAAAACCTGCTGAAATCTTCACATGTATTAGCAATCACTTGCACCAGTGTTAATTTAAGCAATACAGCTGGGATCATACTTGGCCTTACATCTGTATGTGGGAGCTCTGCGGTCCGATTTATCTGCTGTGTTTGCCTGAGTAGCCTCTCCTTTTGGCCCAGGTTTGGGCGGTGAGAAGTCAGGAGGTGGGTGGGTGGTGTGGGCGGGCTGCTGGCTCCCGTCAGCCGCAGAGCTAACGGGGCACCTTCTGTTTCGGAGAGACAGGGCCGAGAGGGAGAGAGAGCAGCGGGCTGAGGGACTGGCACGCACGGCGAACGCTCAGGGCGGGCACCACCGTCCTCATGGCGCAACAAAGGGGTGTTTATCTGGGGGGATGGCTGTGGTTTGCTTTTTCCTATGCAATATTGTACCTGTTGGCTGGGGCTCTTTCTGCTTTGAAGTTGAAGGACAAGAAGTGCCCCTGCTTCACTGCACTGCTCCGGTTATGACTTTATTTCTGTTTTGAGATGAAAACTGAGGTTTAGTTTCAGTGTTCCAAAACCAGATACCACTCTCTCTCTCTTTCTTGTAGGCAGGGTGCTGCTGTGCCAGGCAAACCAGGAGGGATCTCCCGTGTACAGTGCCCCCAGTTCACTAGTATACACATCCACAAGTAAGCTAGTGTTATGGCTCTTGTTTTGTTTTGTTTTGTGACAAAAGCACATTAATGTGAATTAAGCCCCCTAAAAATGTGAACTTTCCCAATAGCTCTTGTTAAGGTAAATGTGGTATTTATAAATATATGCAAGTAATGTTAACAGGTAATGCAGCTGCAACTTTGTCCTCAGAGTATATTTTATTTAAAAAACAAAAAAAAAAAAAAACAAAAAAACAACCTATATTGCAATGTTCTACAGAAATGGTCAAAAGTTCTATAGTAACAGTGACATTTTTTGGAATCCAGTACTGTTGCGCACTCTGCATTTTGTGTAGAAGATGAAGTTGTGTTTCTTTTTCTATCCTGGTCACAAATGTGATTTAATACACAAAAAGTCTTATATCACGCCACCATTTGACTGTGTCAGGAAGCAAATAGACATGAAGTTTTTTTTACAAAAAGACTGTGTACAAGTGGGTTTTTTGAATTATAAAAAGCGGCCCTAATAAAAATAGCAAAGACAGGCTGAAACAATAGATGCTGCCATCAGCCTTTTTTCTGTACAAAACTTTGGAGTAGAAATGTGTCCTCTAGAATTCTGAAGCAGAAGCAGAACTGACTCTTCTGAGAGCGTTGGAGATTGTATTGGTGGTACCACTAATGCCCATTCTGCAATCTAGTCAGATAAGAAGCCTCTAGCTAAATGAAATAGTAATAATTGCTGCTTGCTGAATTAGGGTGAACAGCAGCATTTGTTACATGTTCTTAGCAGTCCTCCGTAAAGAAAATATTTTACATTGTCTGATTTAATGTTATCAGATATGCTTTTTATCAATCTAGAATGCAGTTCTACTTTCTTAAAGCTTATCTAGATTACTAATTTATTTTTTTTATTAATTAAAACCAGGAATGAGGACAAAAAAGGTCCATAGCAATCATCTCTACAGTCATGTAACTCTCTTATGTCAAAGGCTGTGAATATCATCCCCGGAGCTGCTGCTTTTACAGTATAAATATGGGGTCTACCTCAAATCAGGAGTCTGCAAATACACAGCAACCTAACCAAATATATGAAGTGTTTTAAATTGGAAATGAAAATATCAGTTAAATCTGCATTTGCTTCCAGATGCTCCAAGAATATTTTGTACTATGTCACCTTTCCCAAGCAGTGTTTTTTTTAAATCCTTGTAGTACCACAGACATGAAATACTTACTGTTTAAATCGGTGTTCCCTTTTTTATGTTTTTGATGCACCATTCCTTTTTGACTAGTCTTTTGACTGAAATACCAATGTTTGGCTGAAATTCTTTTCCTAGAAAATTATGCAGACATTTCACTCATCTCACTGTTAGGGAGCTCCTTTTGCGGGGTGGGGTGGAATGGCAGTGTTTGTTTCTCATTTTCTGGAAAATATTCTAAATAAACCCTTTTTTAAGTTTACCCTGTTGCTCCTATGATTTCACTAAGTTCTGTCCTAGGAAATTTATTTGTGGGGTTGCTGGTTACATTGTACAGTATTTCCACTGTTATTAAATCCCTAGATAGTCATTGTATAGCTAGCTAAGCTCTATACTTCACTGTTTCGATTATGTCTCATGAGTCAATCCCTTTGAAAAATCTTATTTTGCAGTGGTGCTCCTTGAATAATGATATCCTAACAAACACCTGTTTGTTTTCAATTATGCCAAATACATAAGTAAACAGACTTTGCCTATCTGCCTCCCACTGGGCAATGTGTAATACACAGTTTCATAACAGAGATTGCTAGTAGCCCTTGCAGTAGAAATTATTACACTTTTGTTGAACCTGTGTGTCTGCAAGTCATGATTTTTCTTTTATTATGTATAGTATTTCTTATTGCCAAAATGTAGTTCCCCCCACAGGGTCACAACTCCTAATAATACAAAATTACTACAATTACGAAAGATTGTAATTGGTTTTTTTTATTTCTCCTTATTACAAAACTTTCAGTAAAGATGTAAAATAGTTCCATTTCTATAGGAAATTCTAAGAAGTGAATAGAAATGAAGCTTGAGTTTTGTCCCATTTTCTTTCTTTTATTATTTTAAAGATCTTCTGTATTCCATTTTTATGCACATTTGTAATACTGAAATGATAACTGATGAGTCAACATTAACATCTAGGAGATTAATACTTTCACTATTATGATTCCATGTAGACAACAATATTGCAGCCTTCATCTTTGAATAATTTGTTAATCGTTTATTCTGTTACTGCTGGTATTGTAACTGTGTAATATTTTAGAACAGCCTCCAATGTAAGAATTCAGAGGTTTTAAATCTGTAATTGTTTTAACAGGAGGGAAAGAGTCAGCTGAGATTTTTAAAGCTGTTTGAGAGGTTTGGAGTTCATTAAATGCTAATGGCATTTAGGAATTTTCAGATATTTGGAAAAGCATAGTCCCCATTTTTAGAAACGTTGTCCTTAACTTGACTGTTCATCCTTTGCTCCTGAGTTATATTCTAGAAGGAATTAAGGACTGAAACATGGGTGTAAAATACATTTTTTTAAATTTGACTAGCTTTATTTCTCACTTAAATTTTTTGTCTTCTTAATTGTATTGGTCGTTAGTCGTCTCTGATGACTCTGAACATTTTTACCCCATTTTTTGGCTAACCAGAAAGAAGAATGCATTTCTTGGAGCTACTCTTTCCCTTCTGATGTTTTATTTCCCCAGGATGTATTTTATGTATCACATTGTACATTTCCCAGTACAGTGATTAGTTACACCTCTGAATATGTCAGGAGGTGGAAACATGGCTCTGCTTCCTTCCATCACTTCTGGCCCTTTGCATAATACAGAAAGAAATGAGCTGTTTCTTCTGCAAGCAGTGGAACAAATCAGTAGCAATAGTCTCTCATGCCTCATCTGTTCTCTAACGCTGAAGCAGAAGATGGGACCTGGATCAGTTTTTCATTTGCACATCTATTCTGGGAATAGACAATTTGTTATGTAGAAAGCCTAGTTTCAGCATGCAAATGTGTTCACATCCCTTGGTGGGACAGCCAGATTCTTTGCCTTATTGAGACAACCAAAGTAAGGAAGCTCATGGTCTCATCTTGGCTGCTGTAGATTCCCATAGTATTGGCATCTCGAGGACAGAACTAGTACAACTGATTTCGGTTAAATCCTTCAAAATTTTCCTAATGCAGAATGTAGACAAGTGTTGAAGGAGATATACCCAGAAAGTAAAGATTAGAGTACACCAAGTCCCAGCAAGTAAGCAAGCATTCACTGGAAGCTTCCTGGAGGCCCATGATACCTCACTGAAACTTTGTAAATCAAACAGTTTGGCTGCACGTAACTGACAGTCTCTTTTTGCCCCCACTTCTTTAGACTAGTTTCTTCCACAGGAACTTTTAAAATCCTGAAGAAATTTGTATCTACTATTAAATAAGAAAGGTATCAAGAAAAATTTTGGACCTTTTCCAAGTTGAAGCCACTCGAGAATAGGATCCATGAGAATATTAAGATCCTGCTGGACAAAAGGAAGATTCAAAAGAAGAAAAAAGTTCTGTCACTGAATATCTGTATCATTGTTCTACAAAGGACAGTAATATAGCTGGGTATGTATGGTTAAAAAAGGCAAAAATACGAATCTGAATTGATGCAAGGACTTTTAAAAGCTGTTTAGTGCCTATTTTCCCCATTTTTCGAGTGCCTGAAAGTGTGAGTGTAATAGAAGTTGATGAGAGCCAAAACATGGGAAAGGAGGAAGAGGTGAAATCATAGTCTCATAGAATAATGCAGGTTGGAAGGACCAGGTGGCACCGGGGCACCTTTAAGGATGGACACTGCACAACCTTTCCGGGTCACCTCTTCCAGTGCGTCAATGTCTGAACAGTGGAAATCTCTCTTCTTTCAAGTTCTGTTTGTTGTCTCTGTCTTCCCAGTGTGTGCCTCTGCGAAGAGCCTGGCTCTGTTTTCCTGAGAACCTCCCCTGCCCTTTCATGGCAGGGGATGGAAAAGGAGATGCACCTGCCAGTAGAAAACCTCTTTGTGCTCTGGAATAACTAATCAACGTTCTTGGACTCGCTAAGCGCTAGCTGGTGTGGCGAGGAAGCCAGCCTAAAGCTGTGCATCACATTTTTCAAAACTTGACAGTTGTGCAAACCCAGGTCCCATGGAAGGCAATGGGAGAGAGACTATGAATTTTAATGAAAGTTCAAAGGCAGCTAAATTTTTTTCACAGTCTAAATCAGAGTGTTAATCTTTGTAACTTTTAGGCTTTATTTTAGCACCAAGTGAAAATATAGACACTTGAGTTATCAGCTGTGTAACTAGTAGTAGATTTTTCTAAGCATGTATTAAAGGGACAGTTCACGGGACCGAATAGCTCACATATATGGCAAAATAGTAAATTGCTACATGCCTTTGTTCAGAATGATGCCCATATGAATGCCTGTATTTCCCAAATGTTTTGCACGTCCGTAAAAGAGTTTTGCCTTGACTTCAACGAGTACTTTTTAAACTGATGTCAGTTTGGACTTACGTTTTCTAAATGTTAGAGTGGTTTTATCTTCAGCAAGCATGCTTATCAGCTTCAAAATGTACATGCTCTTTTTCCATAAATTTTCTTTTTTTATTAAAAATAAATAAATCTTTCATATTGCAATAAAGTGATAGAATTAAAAGGAGGAAAAAATATGAACATGCAGAAATCGGAGATTAATGTATTTTATTTTATCACACTCAATGGCAAATGAAGTTGATGGCCCGTTTTTTAATTGATATATTGATTACAGTTTTGTAAGGAGTGGTGGTGGAATTCAGCAAAAATGATTGAGGTGGTACAAATGCTTATAAATCTGTCCCACATTGTTCATGTTCTTTAATAGTAATTGTCTGATAAAACTTTCATCAGTTTCTGTAATTAACCTAATGGTCTAAATGAATTTCCAGATCACTGGTTATTCATTTCAATATAGAAAATGCCATTACATTGAGTTTAATTAATACAAAGTAAGTTCACAGTCCATTGTATCCTTAGAATAGAATTGTACTGTTTTAACTGTTTCAATTATGAATATTTCTTCCTCTTGTTTTGTCTGTCCCATTTATGGACTTGAGTATTCATTCTCTATTCATACTAAAATAGTATAAACCCTTCATAATTAAAATATTTAAACCCCAATGCGCTTCAAGTTCCCGTCCTCAAAATATCAGTGTAGGTATTTTTTGTATTTATTTCAACTATTTTTAAACAGAACTCAGTCAGTGCCAAATTCATAATCCCATGATATGCCCTAGAACATCTTATTTGTCTTGATATTCCTTTCACAGAAGTACATATGACAGATAAGCACTCACCAGAGAATACTTTTGCTTTGCGTCAGACAGATATTAAAACAATAAACTATGTTGCCCTGGGATTTTAGCTTATGAGCAACCAGAAAACAACAAGGCAAAGATGAGATGTTTTTGAAAGGTGGGAAGGCAGTTCTTTCAGAATATTCCCTGGAAACCTTTGGTCCTGTAATATTTTTGACAAGAAATATTTTTAATGCTCAAGTTCTTTTAAAGTAAATCAGGAAAATAGATTCTATTATTTCAGAGCAGGCATTGAAATGTTCCTAAATTATCCTAATAATCCTACTGATCCAAAGTTATGTTTTATATGCCAGGAGAGAAGGAAAATCTATAGCAGAAGCTTAAAGTATTAATTACATAATATGGGATTTTTGCTTTTTATATATGTTCTCTATTAAAAACTTACCAACACTTATGTATGACAGACACATGCACTATTTTTAAAAAGATTTTTTTTTTTTTTCCCTGTGGACATTTTGCTTTGATTCATAGGTGGAGGATAGTTCAGGACTTCGTTGCTATGCATGGAATAAATAAGGAAAATCGTAAATACTAAGTATAAATACCACATCCAATAGTAGGATTTAGTCTATTTGAGGATTCATTGTGCTACAGAAATGAAAAATAAGTAAAGCCTGTCTATTCAATATATATCTTGAATATCCTCCCTTAGAAGTAGGTTCCTTAACTTATAAATGTTGGTAAACTACCTAAAAAAATGCCGTATGAAACTATTTTCATATTTCTTGTTTCAGTGAAGACATTCCAGGTTTTATTTTTCTGTGGCATTACTAATGGATTGAAGTAAGACCTTTGACATTTCTATTATATTCAGGGATATTTCCAGTACCACAAATATTACATGGGGAAAATAGAAATTTTCAGAAGGTGATTTAAAGTGCACTTCTGAGCAGGATCATTAGTGGAAACATTCAGTTTAGAAACCTTGATTCAGTTGATTTTGTCAGGTTTAATCTGTTGCACACACGTAATTACCTGAAAATTATATTGTAATGATGATAGTCTTCTGATAGTATTACCCTGAGACTCCAAGCAACAGAAGTGTAGGTGCTCCTGGCATTTGGTATATCCTTCTCTGGGTTTTGTATGTAAGACATGTCTGACAGTATTCAATCCAAATGGACACATGCTTTATTGTAATGACATCAATGATTAATTTGTTCTGATTTTATTGTTGTAATTTTTCTTAATTTATTTGTTGTGATTTTGCTGTTATTGGTCAGGGAGAGACTGTTTAGTAAGCTTGCCATTTTGAATTTGTATATGGGTCAGGAACAGTTTAAAGAATGAGTATTCATATGGTATAAATAATTTGCTTATGTTAAGAGTGTTTGTGAATTAAATGTAAAAAGGTTTCTGCAAACTCTATTTTTAATTTCTCTTAAACTAAAATGGAATGGCAGGTCACTTCATCATAATTAAAAAATATATTAGTAGATTGTATTTACATGTTTGTGGTTTTGTCTGCTTTTTATTGTTTCGTAGGAAAAAGGTAGAGTAACCCTGCAAAGGAGTTCTGTGATTAAGCCAACTTAACCGTTGTAGGACTGAGATTCATGAATGAAACAGTGCAAAAATCCTGCCCAAAGGGAAATGTCCATACATCTGCGTGCACCAATCACACGTATCATTTCCAGGCTACAAAAAACTCATTACTGAACATTTAGGAGTCCAACTGTCTTTTAATGTGCTTCCTGAATTAATTAATTGCCTTTATTTACAAAGGAAAGAGAATCACCTGGTAGTAACCCAGGAATAATGTGAAAAGTGCCCTTCCTGGTCTGTATGTTAAAATACAGTGGGTCTGCATGAAACTTTAAATTGGGAAGATACCAATAAATAGGAAGAGAAGTTTACTAATTTATTTCCATAATCCCCCCCCCCCCCTGCACCCCCCCCATGTATAGAAGTGTAAAAGGTTGAAAAATTATGTATCGCTTCCAGAGAAAAATATTGATGTCATGTCTTGTTGAAATGTCTTTAGAAGGTTTTTAAACACTGTTTTGGCCCATTGTATCAGACCTTTCTTTGAACAAAGTTACACAAGTCTGAACGGAGGATAATTCCACTGACTTCTAAGTCAGATAGTTATAAAGATGATACAAAATTAACAAAATTGAGTAAATTTTATCCATATGTATTATGTTACATTCTGGATTTAAGTATCAGCCTTTTTAAACTGTGAAGTGAACCTCTTTGGGGCTTTTTGGTAGCATTGCTTGAAATTCTTGTTACAGCACTGTATATTTCCCTTCTGTAACTATTTTCAGGATAACTGTCTTCTTACCTTCTGTCTATCAGTATTTTAAATGGTGACTAATAAGTCATCAGTAAGATGTATTGTAGTCATCCAGAATCTGTAAACAGGGGTTTCACTTCACTCCTGCAAATCTGTTTTTAAGTACCTTGCTGTTTATACTCATTCTTCTGTTAATCTGTTTAGTGATGGTGCAGTTTGTCTGAACTAGCATGCTTAAGAGTTTTATAAAGATAGACATACCCTGAATTGTGTGCCACGGACTTTTTTTTAACTTCTGTACCATCCTACACCTGGGTAGTGGGAGACGAAGATGACTAGAAAGGTGTGCATTACATTTTTAATAGTAAATTGTGGACAGTATCTTTGTCCTTTAGTTCAAATAATAAAAATTATGTTTGACCAAGGACAGTTGGGCATCTCATGTCTTAACTTAGTGCTTTCCTGTTACTGTGGAGGTGCGGCACTTGGCCACTGGCAGTGCTCGTGACTAACCGGTGAGCTAGGACAATAGGATTGTTTGGACTTACTGCTCTCACTGTGCAGCTAATTAGTGAGAATTACATTCAGTATTTGTTTGCATCATAATCTATGATGTTATTGTACATAAGATCCTTTGTCTAGAGTCCTAGATGCAGGCTCCTGATGTTTCCTTAGCTTTGCATTCTAGATGCTGTGTTACTCATTTTTAGTAGGTAGGCACTCACAGTTGACTATACATCTCAAATCATTCTGTCTGTCAGATGTAAAGTTGTTAATTTTGTGGTTTTCAGCTTAGTCTGTAAGATTTGCTTTCAAATAAAGACTTCAGTGTCACTCTTTGTTGCATTGTGTGACGGTTGTTATTAAATCATGGCTCTTAAAACCATGTTGCATACAGCAAAATTCTTCAACCTGAATTTCACAAATAGTAAGTACTTTTGAGGAATTAACGTTTTTAATATCTATATGACTCTGCAGGTGCAATTCTTTGTTTTGACGTTTTTTTCCATTATGGATTGGATTAGGTTAATAGCTGTTTTTTTCCTCAGTCACTTCCTGCCTAAATTGTTCCCAACCCAACAACATTCTGACAATGTTCTTTTTCACAGTTTAATAATTCTGTTGAGTTTTAGTAATCCTTGTGTCATCCAGACAGAACTTCTTGTCACCACATAATTGGCTTTCATAAACATTCAAATTGCTGAATTTTGTCATCTTTTTTTATAGTAGTGCTACTCTTCATCTAGTTTTCCCTTTTACTTTGTCTCAGAAACAGTGTTTAGCTAGACACAGGGGACTTTTTCCATTTGCTTGGAGCTTTTAGATGTCCAACAACCAGGAACACAAGACAAGTTATTGATCAGTTTGATCATCTGTATTTGAAGATTGTTCTTTAATTTAAGATCAGATGTGGCTTCTTTGATCTCTACTGTTTCTTTTCCTTTATGGCCTAGTTGCTTTGTTGTTTGTTTTTGCCTACTGAGCTTTTTCTTGTTTGTTAGTCATTTCTTTTGTGAAAAATCAACTATTCTTTGTATATCAACTATTTGTGTCCTTTGTAACATCAACTCTGCAGTATTCTTATTTTGTTACTAAGTACACCATAAGTAATTTGTCCACAATTATAGCATTTTTTATTCAAAGTTGTAAGCTGGTGTAATTATATAGCTTTACAAAAAAATTCTAAATCTTCTTCTCCGGTCTTTTTTAATCCCTCCTCATCCTCCATTTTCTTCTGTGTGTTAAGAGAAATCCCTTGATGTCTGAAGGTTTCAGGTGGCTGCATATATAGCCCAGTAAAAGAGGGATGAGATATATGGGAATTGCCAATAATGACAGAATCACCAAATGACCAAATCTCAGAACGGCTGAGGTTGAGAGGAACCTCTGGAGGTCACCTTGTCCACTCACCTTGCTCAAGCAGCGCAACCTCAAGCAGGCTGCCCAGGACCACATCCAAACGGGTTTTTTAATATCTCCAAGGATGGAGACTCCACAGCCTCTCTGGGTTCCTCTGCCAGTGCTCAGTCACCCCCACAGTGAAAAAGTTTAGACAAAATATGAGAGAGTTTCCAGGCTTTGGCATCAAGACTTTGCTGCTGAGGTTGTAAATTCCTGGCATATAATGGTATCAATACATATTGAAACTAGTGGTGGTTTGTTTATTTGTATATTAGAGGAGACGAAACAAAGGAAGGCAGAGGAAAAGAATAATTCCCTATATACTGAAAATAAGTATAAAGAAAACAAAGTGTGAATTCAGTATATGCAAGTCATTGTTGAAATAGTAGATCAATTAGATCTGGAAGCAAATTTAAGATAAAGTTAACCAAGTAAGAAGTTTTGTTGGAACAGTTAAGTGTCTTCCTACAATTTAACATAAGAATGAGCACAGTAAATAGGAGGTTGCTTTTTACTGAAATATTTTATGCATGTTTTTTGAGTTCATTTGATTTTGTTGATGATTTGGTATGGAAAAACCTAACAAATCTTGGTTTTCATATGTCTGAGGATGAAAGAGTTGAAAACAGTGTCTGAAAGAAGCTGTCTGTCCTCTTTCTAAAAATATTTATGTAACCTTTCAGGGTCTACCTTGTTATAAAAAGTTTCACCAAATTTATGTAAAATTTGGTGCTAATTTGGATTTGACTGGAAACTTAATGCAGTAGTGTTGTGTGAAGGGATTCAATTACAGTGCGCAGTGCTTTATAAGTCACTGTCTGACATAAAAAGTTAATTAATCAGAGCTGTGTCAATTTCCTTGTGCCGTGTCAATTTGCAGCAAGGTAATTAATCACTAATCACCCAGCGTGCAGCAAACTAAGGGACAATCCATGAGTCATTTATTGTTGTTTTTTTCAAAACAAATGGCACACAGAGCCATGAAGAAACACATCTTGCCTTTCATAATATTTTTATCGACAGTTTTGCATGTTGTAATAGACTGCAGCAACAAGCAGCTGTAGTTCAATGGAATATGAATATTAAAGAAACAAATGAGAGCAGATTTATAGGCCATTGCTTTTCTGTTATGTCAGTTTTGAGATTACACTGAGCAAATGAACAGTGAAAAATTACTCTTCCATGTGGAGAATGGTGATTAGGCTTGTACATTAATTAGAGATTTTTGTTTTCCTTTTCAATGCATTTCAAATGAGAATGTCCTATAAGTAATGGTTTGTCCAAAATACCAATTTATTCATTCCTAAACAACAGTGTTTAATACTGACATACATTTTTGTGCAATAGTAAGGAAATGATTGTCTTACGAACTTTAAATGTGTTTAAAAAAAAATAGATTGTGAATGAAATAAATGGAGGTGACCAGTTACAACTGTATTTGACATATATGGCAAATTTCCTTTGGATTAAGTTAATTCACAACTAGATCGCAGGGACAATCATCTCACAAAAGTGACAGGTGAAAAAATGTATTTTCAGCTTGCTATTTTTAAACATTATGAACTTTCTGAAGATTTTTTTACCCTGAAATTTTAAGAATCCATATATATATATAAAATATAAAAGCCTTTTTATGTTAAAATCTGTAGTAACAGATCTTAAATTTTACTTGCACTGTATTTTGGACTGTGTATTTAAATGCAAAGATCTGCACACATCCTCTTTAACACAGTTCTCATAATTCTTATAAAGAGTGCGAAGTAATACTACTTATTACTATAATTGTGAAGTGAAAACTCACTACACAGCCTACATTGGGATAAACTCCTGACTCTGTTCCTGAAATTTCAGATAATATCATATAGAGTATTCTGCTTAGCCTTCCCTCATAAGGGATCCTCCTGAACTATGGGAATAATGTAAATGTGTCTCCCTGCCTTTCTAACAGTTAAACTATGTTGCAGTAAATTAGCTGTAAACTGATGCAAACATGGCGTAACATTAAAATTCTTCACTATAAAACATTTGAAAACTCTCGATGGCAGATGACCTGATAGTCTGTGCGAAGAAGGAGAGCTTAGGAGTGATGAGAGGTAGATTCGTTCATCCATTTTGATGGCACACCTTTCTTGAGGCATATGGCACTCTCATACAAATTCAAACCACAGCACAAATGCAAAGAATAATTGCCCATTAAAATGGCTGTATATTTTTATGGCTTTGATACAAAATCTGCCCCCTGTTGTTTTTTGCATCTGCTTCTCTTCCATCTATCCCAAAGCTTTAAAACTTTAATACACAGTGTATAACCCTTAAGTATTTTTTACTAGGTTATATTCATCCTTTTGGGAACTCAAGCTTTGTCATTGTTCCTTCAGCCTTTGTTTTCCAAGGGATATGTTGAGATATGATGCCTAGAAAGTGCACCTACCTGTCATGTTCATTTAATAAAAAATTAGTAAATCCAATGCTTATTTTACATCTTTTGGGAGAAATTAAGATTTGATTAAATTTCATCTGTGAACACAAAGATTAAGTTCCTCTTCCTTATGCTCATATACTAACATGAATCCTGCTAATTCCAAAGGCCTTTTTATTTGCTTAAATGTAGCAATTTGCTTACCAGTTTTCATATTTGAGAACTAAACTGAAGTTTGATGAAGGAGATACCCTGACAGTATTTCTGTGTTTACTAAGTGTATTCAGAAGAGAGAACTTGTTGGACAATATTCATTGTAATAATACTTTTTAAAAAAAATGTATTTCTTAAATATAAAAATAGAACAAATAAGTTTAAAGAAGGAATCTTACCAACATAATGTTCCTAAAAAAATTTCATTTAAGCTGTAATACAAGGTGATTTGTATGCTTTTGGATAATTATATTAAGCAAAGCCAAGCACTTCCACAGCATACTGTTTTCACTCTTCTTTTTTAATTTGAAAAAGTAAAATCGCAGTTCCACTGTAGGAAATGATGTTTTGTTGTTGCCGCTGTAGTCTCATTCATATTTGAATAGCTGAATGAATAACTATAGAACTGATGGGGCTATTAGATGAAAATGTAAATTGTTTCTTTGGCTTGATATTTGATTATATATACTCCTTAGAAAAGTTTTTCTTTTTAACCTCGTATTATTGCCTCATATCATCGATGTGTAGTTGGAGAAATCTGCCTTTTCTCTATCACAGTCAGAAGAATTCCAGTAATCAAATTACTTTGATAAATTTAAGGTACTTTTGCTTAGAATTGGAGTCAGATGCTTCCCTGCTGCAAGTCAACCCCATTACAATAGCATTTTCGCTGACTGAGTTTCAACAGTTTGGCACTGAGGCACTAAGGAAGGTTGACCTACACACTGTAAGTCATTAAAACCTTTACCCCTCCTGGCTAGTACATTCATTACTTTTGGGGCTGGTTAATAGCACTTAACACTTCCTGATGAGAGAGCCCTTTTCATAAAATTGTTTTTATGAAGTCCATTCTTCAGTTGTGTTCTAATGGTGCCTCTTCTGCTAGTTATTTTGGGGTGAGGATATTAAAAAGTTGGTAGCAAAATAAATTCTGTGGTTATTACATATTCCTAACCATGTGACTTTTCAGCTGGGCTGAAGTAGCCTTTTTTTTTTTTTTTTTCCTTTCTGAACTCAAATCTAGGGTGACATGATCTTGTTGATTATTTTACCTCTAATCTTAATCTTTACTATTACTACCTGGAAATAGAAGGCATGTTTTCATATACTCTGATTTTCAGACTGACCCAAATCAATTTTTGGGGAAGGATATAATTCTGTTTATATATAATCTGTACTGTTAGACCTCACTTGATCATAAGACCTTGCACTGCCACTCTGGGTTCCATATTTCTTAGGCTTATTTTCCAAGATCATGTCTCATCCTTTCCTAACAGAACTCCAAATCATTGCTCTACCTTCTACTGCAAGCTTTTTTGGAGTTTTGCTTTACTCTAGACATTTTATGCTTCATGATTTTATTCAGGAGACAATGCAAGGCAAGCATAGCAAAACAATTACATTACTGCAGGCTTTTAATTCTAACACATCCTTTGTGTTGCAGATCCTTTGAAAACAGTAGAAAACACTGTCTTGTCTTAGCATCTCCCATCAATGCTGAGCTGCCATTATGGGTTCTGGATTTGGTGAACCCTTATGGGCTAAGTGACTCTTCCTGCTAGCTCTATCTTCTGGCTGTTTTTCCTCTTTCATAAAAGAAAGCCTTCTTTCTCATAAAAAAGTAATATTATTTTTTAAAAATATATTATGGCTTTTTTGCTCATTCATTGATGGGGGCACTCTGCCTTTCTGGTGACATTTCTTTATAGAGAACCATCCACTGTCAAATATTTAAGGTCAGTGGCCATTCCTGTAATTTTTTCCAAGGTGTCACCACCATGAAGAATAAAGAGTATTTAGGACAAATGCACAACTATTGCAAAATATATATTTTAATATGTCTGTGTGATAGCTGGATTGAATGGTACAATTCAATGGAAAAAAATGCTTGCAAACCACATTAGGAGTTCATGCTTTCACGGAGGTATATCCTCAGTGTCCCCTGTACAACTTCTGCACAATTCCAGTTGGTTTTCATTAGGCCTATATTTACTCATTTCTTCTGAAAATCAAGATATAGGTCTATTCTTCACACGCTTGTATAAGGTGTGTGGCTGTATGGAGGAATTGGTAAGTTAATTTCAAACAGTACATTTCACAGCAGAAAGATTGTCTAGGACCCTGAAAGAAGACAGCTGCTTTAAATATTGCCAAACGTAGATGTTAATTACAAAGAATTAATTGCTGAAACAGATCTTGGAGCAGGAATTTCCAGACCCTGTATTGCAAGCACGTAACATTGTAACACACCTTACATTGCTTAGGCTTTTTTGAATTGGTTTGGTTTTCTTTACCACTGCCTCTGTTTTTCTTGTGAAAGTGTGTTTTCTATCAATATGTAGAGAACTATAGCTGCAGATGTAAGTGAGGAAGTTGTGCAAACTGCTCAAAGGTTGTCAAACTTCATTAATTTTTTGTCAGTGGCTTTTAGGTCAGAGAAATTTCTCTTAATCTTGGCAGTTGAAGAGTGTCCCTAAAGACTACAGTTTTTTAAAGCTAGCTACAGAATACCAACCTTCAGGTTTACCATTTAAGATATCTACCATTTCAGATATCAGTTTATCCTGGCCAGACTTTTTTTTTTATTTATTTGCATGATTTAAAAAAAAGGCACAAATTAACTCTCAAATTATTGGAGAAACTTACTTCTAGAGATGACCGTCTACTCGGTGGAAAGAAGTCATTTCTCTAATGCAGGCAGGCTGCAGCTAAACATTACTCTTTTAACAAAGGTAATCGTACTGGATTAGATAGTTCTTCATCTAGGCCAATACCCTGTATTTGGAAAGGAGCAAAAGCTGGATGCCTAAAGAAAAGTTGTAGGACTGGAGCTAGTGTGTGGGTATATAATTCTTTGAACATTCTGTTAGCTTTCTACAATTTGGAGTGTTTTTTTTAAACCAGAGGTGATGTCTTTATACTGTTTCTCTGTAGGGAAACTGTTTGTTCATTGTTTTCAATCATATAAACTTTCAAACTTTTAACATTCATAACATCCAGTGGCAGAAGTTCCATGGTGGCTTAATTAGAAGTTGTGTGAAGAGCCACCTTTTCTCATATCTTCTCCATTATTCATGATTGTGGAGCTTTGGTATAGCTCCCGAAGTCACTTCCTTTTCATGCTGAGGAGTGCTGGTCTGCTTCATTGTTTCTCTTACAGAGGTAACAGACATGACTGTAGTTAAGATAAGTGACTGTTTGAAATATATGTTGTCCGCATCACCTAATTTAAGCCAAGGCAGGAAGTCTCCAGCACGTTGCATTCACAAATACATTCTCTAAGGGACAAAAGTGAACAATGACACCATGATGTCCAACCCTCACGTTTTTCTCATGTATTGCTAACTTCCATCTATGAAATTTTATTAGAACTTTACACCTTTTATTTATCTGTTAGTATGGGGAGACAGTCCACTCTATCAGAGGAACTACAGCACAGCCAATAGATCTTTTTACTATGTTTGCTTATATCTTCAGTCCACTGAAAATTATCTTCTACTTTTTTGTATGCACATTGTACTAATTTGTATCCAAGATGGTTTACTTGGAAAGGAAAAGGACAAAAGTTACATAGTTTGAGCAGTAGGTCATGATTCTAGCACTACTGTATTTATACTGCTCAATATTCTATGTTGTTGCATATGCAAAAGCACTTATAGCATCTAGATTTCAAGTATATGAGATACATGTTCATTCCCTCCCCCCCCCCCCCCCAAAAAAAAAAAAAAAAAAAGCTTTCCATGACTCTATTTCTTTAAGGCTTCATAAATGCAGTTGATTGCAAAATTATCAACAATATACTGAATACTGTAAGTTCATCGTTCTGATTTTCACACACATTTTCTTTACAGAAGTAGGAATAAAAATATGGTATTTGCACTTTTTAAAAAGACTGGTTTAACTTATTTTGTATTGCCATAAGATTATGTTGTATCACAGATATGTAAATCTTTGCAGAATTATTGTATAACCTTTTGTCAGTGAGAGGGACCTAGCAAAGCCCAAAAAGCCACAGTAGTAAGGCAATAATGGACAAGTCACCATAATTACAGTATTTTCCTTCATGTGTTCAGCCAGCACCATCTACAAGTTCTGAATTTTTCATTTTGTTTTTCAAATTCAAGGCTGCTTTTAAAATTTAATGCTAAACCAGATGAAAGACAAATGTGGATTGAAATAAATTTATATTTCAGACTTGAAAAACTTACCCTTTTATACTTCATTACTTCCATTTTCTTGCTTCTTATTAGGGCTTTGCTAAGCAATATTTATTTCTTTTATCTTATTTACATACTGAAAAAAGTTCAACACAGTGAACCACAACTGAAGTAACCTGAGTGCCAACAGAGTTGGATTTGATTTTCTCTGTCTCACTAATGAATTCATTCAAAAAATACCTGTTCTAACATTGGCTAGCAATAGATGGACAAATGAGAGATGAAGTGATGAAGTATTGGTTAAAAAACCAGCAGAGAAAGTAAAGTGGAAAGTTGGGTGGGTTTTTTTTATTATTTTTTCAATTAGAAAGTTTATGAAGAGACAAGTTTTACAGACATTTTACAGGAAAACATCTCTAAGTAGTACTGTTTTACTGTTCAATTTCTGATTAAAATATTTTAAGTCTCACATGGAATGGTAATTAATGTTTACCCTTAGTGGCAATGACAATATAAAAATGTCAGAGTTAATTTCTTTGTTATGCGTCTAAATTGTTTCTCTTGAGTCTGAATATTATCTGAATTCAGACAGATATTTCCAAACTATGCAAGTCTTGCCTTTGAAGGAAAAATGGGTACTGTTATGAACAAGGTACACCCCCAAAATTGGAGAAAACACTTGCCCTGTCTTTCTTTCCCTTGGCATACAATTAAGACCCAGTTAATAATCAACTTTTTAACAAAAGTAAAGGTCTGTTCGATTGGTAAAATCACGGGATTATTTAGGTCACTAGAGGTCACCTGGTCTAACACCTCACCTCCACTCAAAAAGCAGGGCTGACTTTTGACGGTAGATCAACTAATGTGGCGGAAATGTCTCTGGCATTATCAATTTGAGCCTCAACTGGGTGACCGAGACCTCAGGAGTCTCCTGGTAGCAGTGTTGGCTAAAACAGTCAACATTATTTTAAACAGTGACTTCTAAGAGAAGCAGAGCTACCTATGATACTGCCGTCTAAATTCCCAGTTTGCTGTCTCCTGTTTGCATCCAAAGATTTTGCGTAAAAAGGTGAGGCCTCTGGTTAAAAGACTAGTAGTTTACTTATTAGGCGATTCCCTCGTCCGGTTACAGGCAAGCTTTAATATAAGCACAAACGTGCCGCTACATTATCCTTGTTTTAAAAGACTAGCTTGACCTGAATATTTCTCATTCGTTCCTCTATTTTTTTTTTCTTCACAGTGCCAGGATTTCCCTACCCTGCTGCAACTGCAGCTGCTGCTTACAGAGGTGCACATCTAAGAGGCCGAGGTCGCACGGTGTACAACACGTTTCGTGCAGCAGCCCCCCCTCCTCCAATTCCAGCCTACGGCGGGTAAGGAGATCGGCCCCTTTGACCTATTAGCATGAATCTCCAAAGGCTACAGACTCTTTGTGACTGTGGCGCATGCTGATCGTTTCTCACTGCAGAAACCAACGCAGCATGCAACCAATCCCGGTGCTGGAAGTGGTGCACCTTGCACGGAGTATTGAAAAATGACGGTAATTTGTACTGCCATGGTTGGCGACCTTAAGCATTTCAGATGTCACATATTGTTATGTAAATGCTTCTAGAAACGGAATGCTTTGGAACAGAGAAATTGTTTCAGCTGAAGATATATTTTTGATGATTGCAAACATCTGGTTATTAAGGAGGTTGGATCAAGTTAACTTCTTTTTCTTCAAATCATCCACTGAAAGTTGTCTCTGGACCTGAAGGCTTAGTGGTGTGTTTGGTTTTGGGGCTGGTTTGTGGGTTTTTTTTTCTTTTTCATCATTTTTTTGCTTGTTTGGGTTTTTTTGGTTTTGTTTTTTAATTTATTGCAGTTTATTTAGTTCTTCTAGTTGCCATCTTTACCACAATAGAAATCTGGGGTGCTTCTCTCAGGGCCATGTGGTTTTCAGTATATTTGCTTAAATAACACCTTAAGATCTCACTGTCAGTGACCTATATTCACTAAAACCAAATAGTAAACTAAGGAACAAAGGAGAGAAATTCATAGTAATAATTTCTAGAAATTTAATAATCTTCTGTTATTTCAGAATATTTTTTTAAGGTATATTTTTGAGGGAAAGAAGGAAGAAAGAAATTCTTCTATAGCTACGTAAATGCTGATACAGAAAGGTTTTGTATGCTGCATATGATACTTAAAAGCCCTAGCATTGTCAAAAGATTTTCAGCTATTAAGAAATCAGGAAGTTTGGAAAATCAGAAAACTTAGCAGATCCCAGGCCAGAATAGTATGTTGTCATAAAATTTTGAAGCAGATATGCCACTACCTCTCTGTAGAGCAACCAGATCTGTCCGAGAAAGGGTCAGGAAGGGTTTGCAAAATCTTTGAGTGAAGGTGATGCCTCTCTCTCCCTGCCTTCACTAAAATCCTGTTCAGCAGCTCCTCTGCTCTCACTGTGGATATCCCCTCGTAAGGGAGCTTGCAGCACAAGACCCTGTCGTCCTACTTCGTTACGGTAGAAGATGGGTGCCCTTCACTAGTTCCCTCAGTTTCTCACAAAGCCTTTGTTCTATTAAGCCGAAAGGCGTGTCTTTTTCTAGACAAATTTGCTAATCTAGTCAGTCAACCATTGAGCTAAATTTTCAGGGATATTTAACACAGGCACTTTGACCATTCCTTCACATTGGGCATTTATTACCTCTGAGAATTACGATGCTCTAAAAATAAATATAAAAATGATGCCACAGAATCAGGCTACTTTGTAAAAGTGTATTCTATTTTTTTTTAAGTGTTTTGTGCAGTTTAATAAGCAAAATAATATTAATTTAATAAGCAAAACCGTATTGCCACTACTGGAGGAAGACACCATGATTTTTGAAGATTGCCTGAGTTACCTTTGGACAAGGATGGTGTCCCACCAAAGTTATCCTGCTGTTGCCCAGACTCTCATTTAGAGCTAGGCCAGGTATTTGTACATGACAATGATGGGAACAAGTTTAGAATGCCCTACAAGGGCCGATTTCAGTCTGAATGTCTCAGCTACAAAATGGATGCTGCATATAAAGGAAGCGGACTCTTTTCAGCTCTGCTTAGTTTAAAAAGAAAATCTTAAATTTGAACATATAGTGCAATATGTAGTGAGATAACAACATGGGTTACTACCAGTTTCATGATGTCATGAACATAATACCTTAGTTTAACACAAAGTTATAAAGTTATATAAGAAAATATACACCAGCTATGTGTGATACAGTTTTTGAGTTGGATAATACTTTTTTTGTTAGTATTTGCAAAACAAGTCAATACTTTCAGACCAGGAAGTAACTTACATTTTCTTTAATTTAAGGGGCCACATGTGGGTGCTCTGTGTGCAGATGTGTGTGTTACATACAGTTTCATAGTTTAGTTAGTACAGTGACTCAGCAGGAAGAAGTAAATTTCCAAGTGTAACACGTCTATATTCTCACGTAATTGCGCTGCTTACTTTGGGCATCTTTCGCTAGTAAGTTAGATGTGTAAGCATTGTGAACTCCTGTTGCAAGTTAATACAGAAGTTTTGCACTGCAGTCAGGTTCAGCAGTGTTTCGGAACTGGGTTCCAGAGGTCAGCTCAGCCCTCTTACATTCTTCTGCAGGATGGTTGACAGTTAGGTTGGACAGATCTCACCTATTACCTTCATGACCTGTCCTTAAATCTGACTGCAGAGGGAGCCAGGCATTGCGTCATTAAGAAGTCACACCTTCTCATCGTTGTGATGACTTCCAGCTGTCTGGGATGAATGAACTCTTGGTAATTTGGGGCTCACCTTGCCAGTCAGTATGTTTTCTAACACAGTTTGACTCTGCAAAAGTTTTCAATTAGTAAGCTTTATCTTATTTTAGATAGACCTCAGTTCAGATATTAGTCAGGTTTAATTTTCTCCATCCACCTATGCTTTATAAGGCGGCATTGCTTTCCGAAGCACAGAACAAATTTCCAACTTTTCCAATTCATGGATCAGTGCAGAAATAATACGTACCTCTGTTGCACTGATCCACAGTTGGATTAATAAAGCTTTATGCTGAAATAATTTCTTTGCCCTAGTTTATTAGATCTTGTGCTAGTAACTTCACTGATACAATAGTACAATTTGGAATTTCTTTGCAATGCTTTGTTCTGTGCTCACCCAATACGTACTCTGACCTATCAAAGAAGAAAAAAGGAATTTTCATCAGGAAAAAATCCTTAATCAGTGAAAATAAATTCTAAGAATGTTTTTTTTCAGTCACAATGGGAGTAGGAGTCAAGGAAAATTACAGAGATAATAAAGAGATCACAGAGAATGAATCAACTTACAGAAGGAAGCAAACAACTTGGAATGTCATTTGTTGATAAGAAAAAATGAAAAAGCTTTGAATGCTATTTTGCAATTCATTTAGTAGCAATTTCTCATTTTTCTCTCAAGGAAGGAGCCCACCCTTAGAGCCAAGCAAACAGTTTCATACTAAAATATATTTAATCACTAAAAAAAAAAAAAAAGTTTCTTATGTATAATGACATATATAATGTTAATTATAAATTGACATTATATTCCAGCAACATTTAGTTAGAAAAATATTGCTTTTCTTTCTAAAAAAAGGACCTACACATAAGTGTAAAATATAAAGCCGAGGTTTGAAAGGACCTTTTACATATTTTCTTTTTATTTCATTAACCTTAGAAAGCTTATTACTAAAATAAAAGATCTGAAATAATCTTCTTCATACTTACCTGTTTATATTACAAAAGTTTGGAACTGAAACTGAATCATTTTTCTTTAAATTTGGAAATCAACTGTAAAGCTAGAAACATCTATTTCTCAGACTAGTCTGACATGCTGCTTACTAGTGTTGATGTCAGCAGCACTGTCTCAGGATTCCCCGCTCTGTGACAAAAGCCTCCTTTCTAGTCAGTCTCCCTTGAATCTGTAGTTGTTGTTCACTGGTGTCCTCTTTGATACTAACTGGGACATTTTTCTTAGAAAGGGTTTTTCAACAAAGTTAAGAAATGGAAATGAGTCCCAGGCTGTAAAGAAATCTGGAAGATCTTGTGGTCATTAGGCAAAACAAGTTCATGTGATTTACATGGAAAGCTCTCTTTTGCTGTGCCTCATGGTTACTGGGAAACAGCAAATATGGCAGACTGCTGGGTCTGAGGAAAATCGTTGATTATTGCCATATTCAAGGCCGTTGTTTTCTTATAAATCAAAAAAAACAGCACACATGCTTTAAAATGTGTCATTTAAAAATGAAATCAATGTTCATGAGATATGTAGCACTACATAAATAATTAATGGGTCCTTTACTTGCGAGTGAGGCATTTCACTAATTCCTTGAGATAGCATCTTGTTTATTAGCTCAAGGAAAATACTTCATTTTTAGTATCTGTGGCATAATTTCTAATGCCTTGAAATACTACAATGTACAGCTTATTCATAACTTTGTATGTATAATTCATTTGTGTACCATAAAAATCTACTGAAACTGAAATGAGGGAGTAAAGCTTCATTTGTGTGAGAAAACTGAACGCTGAAATTTAGGGTTCGGAGATCTACATGGCATAGAGAGCTAAGCTTCCGCACTGTGCTGCCGGAGGAAGAGAAACAAGAGATGGTCACATTGTGTATGGCATGAGAGGTTCATGCAGAGCAGAGCCCGTCCGTATAGGAGGATGTAGCTGTGAGCTATGAGCTATTGCCTGCTTATCTCAAGGGGAGCTCCGGGAACTTCACAGAAAGACTGGTGACTTGGTTGAGGAGCAAAGCAGTTACTATATTAAGCTGACCTTATTTCTTGGAGCAGCTTCCATGTGGGAGGATTTGAGCTTACTGCTTCTTTGACCTTTCTTGCAGGCTTCTTTTTGGGTACTAGATAGTGTTTTGTACAAAATAATTTTTAAACGATAAAAAAAAAAAAAAAAAAAGAAAAGAAAAAAAAGAAAAAGACATCGATGTAAAAACCACTGTCTTCTTGGCTTGATTTGTGTCTTTCTAGGCTTATCTATTTTATTGACCAAGTGCCTACTAATGGTGTAAGAAATGCCCTAATAAAGCAGAAACTACTAGTAAACGTACTCTTATGACAGATTTTGGATGCAGTTAGCAGTACTTACATTGCCAAAAGAAAGGAGAAAGAAGCAGGTTTTGCTTTCTTTGGCAAACTACTGAAAGCAGGTGATCTGATTTTGCTACCTGTAGTCACTTTTGAATTCTGCAGCAATTAGTACCTCGGCATTCTTGAAAATCATTCACCAAATAGTAAAGCATCATGAATATGATGTTCCATCTTTATACTGCTGTCAAGAAAAGCACGTGTCACTATATATCTGGTAGCATAGCAGATAGTAGTAGTAGATAGCAGTATTAGTAAAACTAATGAGAAGCCCTTCTATTCCAGCATCATTTGCCTCAAGTTCTTCACAAGTTTGGTGTGTGATGACCTTGTCTCCTCTGCTCCTTCCAGTTCTGATGAAGCTAACAGAAAATTAGCTTTCAGCCCATATCTTCACTTCTGGTGTCTTTCCTGGGAAAACAGGGGATAGCCATATGGGGTTTTTCTCTTTGAAAAGAAGAATACCCCTCCTCCCCCAACCTTAAATAAAATTGTGAAGTTGGGGAGGGTGGTGGTGAAGTAACAGAGACTATTCAGAATCTGCTCCCCTTTGTGAAAAGAATTGTTTTGAAGTGCTACATTCTAAGAGATTCAAAATGCGAAAGAAGCTTTCTTTTCCAACATCTTCTTCAGAATTTAAGAAAAAGGGATAATTAATATAAGCTACTACGTCTACTGTGGTGGTTATGGTCTTTTCCATTACATTTCTTTTGGCTCACAGAAACTTCCTCTTACATTGGACTTTGTGCTTTATATATGTGTATGTATATATATGCAATTGTTAGAACAAAAAATGTGTTTTGCCAGCACATAGTGATTTATGTCTTCCAGCTTTGTTCTCTGCAGCAATGCCCTCAATTAATTTTCCAAAGCAGACAATATAACTTGTTCGTTGCAGAAGACGTTGAAACTGGAAAGACAAGAACCTGGAATTAGAGAACATTCTAAAAAGTTGAAACAGCCTCATACAAGAGTTTCAGTTGTGTATTTACAACGGTGAAAGTTGTGTTATTAGGGTGTTGAAAAGTGTTACTTTAATTCTCAGTCTTTTCTTTGGTTTATTTTAAATAAGGTTGTAGTTGCGTTTCTTCTATTTCTTTTATGAAGACTTCATATAAAAGGTGACCCAAAACTGGAAAATATGCACAGGACGGTGAAGGTGACTACCAGCAATCAGAAAACTGAGAACTTTTGTTCTTCAGGTGCTTTCTCTTACTTGTGATGGAGGGAAAATAGCAAACTATAACCATGATTCCTATCACAATGAATGAAATCATGATTGTAATGCCTGTTTGTTACACTGAATCAATCGCTCCACGCACTTAATCTGCCTTAGGTTATTTATGTTAACTTGTGCAGATCGTGTGTATGGCTGAGGGCCATATATACTCAGCTGCTATGAAGTTACTGAACTAAGATTTGTGCAGTCAAGAACTGTCTTCCTATGTCATTGATAGATTATCCAACCCAATCCTTTTGAAAGATGAGGATAGAAAAATTATAATGAAGACAGATGTATTCCTCCCTGGATATTATAAAGGTGGAATCTAAACTAGTAAAGAGTTTTTCTTAATATAGTTACAAAAAATTATTATAAGACACAGAGACTAAAATACAGCAGCTAAAATCATGCTAAAGCAGCTGTATAATAGTTGGTGAGAAAAGAGTTTAATATTGATAGAAAAAATAATTTCAGGACATGATTACCACTTCTGATGTTATTTAGATGCACATTTTCTTATTAAATCAAGATTTCTCTCTTCTTTGAGTTTTCCTTAGCACAATAAAATCATAAAATACAACTGAATAAATCCCCACAATTTGTTGTTCTTATTTTAATGCCTCCAGGTAGCGCATTAACATATCAACCATTCCTGGGTGAAGTAATTCAGATTTCAGTAACGTGGCTATTTCCAGATCTGTGTTGGTTTACAAGGAACTCAAGATTTATCTGTCTGCCAAGACAATTTTTTGCATATAAAGTGTAAAAGGAGCTGTGGTGTGATGGGTCCCTGTGTGATGCATTCAGTCTGTTCCCATGCTTGAGACTTATCATCTGTTTTCTGCCTACAGCTTCGGAGAGAGAAAAGGGGATGATAAGCCAAGCAAATTACCCTTTGGAAAATTATATACTGAAGGAAAGAAAAGCACAAGAGCAAAACATAGCTCTTGATGGTTTACACTTTGTCCTTCTGATGAAGGGTGCTATTAGAAAGTACATTTGACTCCTCTGGTAAGATTCACTCGCGGAAGTCAACAAATGACAAGGACAGTGAATAGAGAAAATATTCTCTGAAAAATCTATGAAAGTGTGAAGAATTACTTTTCTTCAAACTTCAAAAGAAGCAGATGATTTTATATTTAACATCACTATCATACTACAAGACCATATGGAGGAAATAAGACAAAATCAGCTGATATCTTTTCATGGTGCCTGTCCTGCTTGGGATATACTCTTTTGCCTGATTCTGTCGCTTCATCTTAATACTAACTCTGTTTAATGATGGAGTCATGCATTTATGTCTCTTTTTAGTGTTAGGTGCTTCCTTCGGTATGATATTTATCAAGCAGTTGCATTTTTAGAATTCAAAATAATTTTCTATCAGTACATGACTGCGCGTTATATATAAAAGGAAGGCCTAGGTGAATGAAGTATCCTACCTGAGATTACAACGAGACGCACTTGGGAATTCAAATTGTTTCAGCCCCTATTTGTCTTGCGACATCTTTGATTTACATCCACAGATCACCAAGAAGAGGAAGAAAAAAGGTCCCCTTTCTGACACATATTCTCTCAAAAGCATTATTTTCTGAATAGTAATGTTTAATAATAACCGAAAATGGTATGTTTTACTGTACTGTGGTGGGTTGACCTTGGCTGGCTGCCAGACCCTGACCCAGCTGCGCTCTCTCTCATTCCCCCTCCTCAAGAGTATAGGGGGAGAAAGTAAGATGGAAAAGCTCCTGGGCTGAGACAAAGACAGGGAGATTGCTTAGCGATTACCATCACAGGCAAAACAGACTTGACTTGAAAATTAATTTCTTTTATTGCCTATTAAGATGCAGTTGGATGGTTAGAAACAAAGACAGAACCTAAACCACCTTCCCCCGCTCCCCGCTGTTCTTCCCAGACTCAACTTCACTCCTTCATTGCCAACTCCTCCACCTCCTCCCAGCACGAGTGGCACACAGATAAGAGGAGCTGAGGGTTGTGGTTGAGGGGCCTCCAACTTCAGTAAACTTTGTATCATTTGTATATCAACCCATACAACTCCTTCCATGTTGTTCACGATTGTGTACTTGAACCTTACAGTCACATGGAATGTTCTATTTCTTACATGCAAACAGGTATAAGAAAAACTTGTAATGTTTTAAAAGAATCAGAATGTCAAACCCAAAATGAAGGTACACTACAATGTAAATAGCAAGCTCTCTGAAAGCTACCAGTGTAGACCAGGTTTGGCATATTTTGCTCTGCAGACTTAATAAATAGAAAAATAGATGAGTAAAGGTCTGACCTTACTGAAGCAAATGATAGACACTCTGATTTAAGTGGAGCCGAATTTTCACACATTATTATTCCATAGCAAACTTTATCGTCAATGTGGTTTTATCAATGTGGTTTCTGTGCATGTATGCATATTTATGATTTTCTCAAGTGATTCTGACTTAGACACATACCAGCTCAGCCCTGTGGGTTTTGGTCATTGACCTCAATACATCAGTTATATTTCTGACATGAAAATTCTTGTTGGAATTGCAAAACAGCTTAGGCTAGCAACTTGGTAATAACTATTATTTCTAGATAATAGTATTCCTAAATTGAAAATATTGTTGCAAAAGACCTATTGTGTGCTCTCATATTTGGCTCTCGAAACAGCTTGGGTTGATTCTGATATTGGAAATACCCATTTTAAGTTGCAGAACTGCCAAATGAATGTAAAATTGCAGGACTTGCGTAATGTGTGTAATTGGTAGGCCACTGTTGTGTACTTCCAGTTTTATCTAGTGTAATCATTTAAACCATCTTTGTCATACTATGTCATTTATCCTGAAGGGTTTAGAATCTAAAATTTGAACTATTTACACTGATGATTTGTCTTAGATGAATTGCAGCAGTCTCTGGGTAAACTGTTAACAGCAATATAACGATACTGCATTTTTTCAGATAAGTAGTAGTAATGTATCCAATCAAAACTGCAGGGGAGCTCAGAACTATTGGCATGTTCGCCAAAGTTGTAAAATGATAAAGTGAGGAAGGTTAATACTTTTTTTTCTAAGAATAACGCCTTGACATTCTTAACAGACCTGTTGTCACTATTGGAAATGTGTATCGAGCCAACAATGCAGTAGCTATGAATACTCTCATCTCTGTGTACATTGACGTATTGAGATTTGACCCAATGGTAGAATACCACCAGTATAGTTATTTCACATATTCCTCTCACCATATAAACTTATGCTGTGTTTTCTTTTCCGTCTAAGTAGTGACAACTACTGCTTTGTTTCAGAGGGTTGACAAAATTGCAGGACAAGAAAGTGGTAGCTCAAGAGATAGCATTTTGTTAACTTGTTAAAACCGATTGCAGGAGTGGCCCACTGAAAATTTTTATAGAAAAAATGCTGCCAATATGTGGTTTCTTAGAAAAGAAGAAAAAAAAACCCCAAACGTTATCAAAAGTATTTTCCAATCCTGCCATGCTTTGCCTCTCCTTGACTAAGCATTTGGCATACATTATAAGATGATGTATTCAGTACAGTTTCACTTCTGATAATTACTACCAACCTCCTTAACCAATGTGAAGATTGCCTTCCTTCCCCGCTCCCTCTGTTCTTGTGACAAGACTAACCTCAGCTGTGCAGGGGTTGGTGGCATTTGCATGTGGAAATGCACTAATATGGATGTTTTTCTTTGTGTGTGCATCCTTGCAGTGTTGTATACCAGGATGGATTTTATGGTGCAGACATTTATGTAAGTATTCATTGATGTGCATGCTGTCCTTGTACATTACCAGAGTCATTCTTTTTACAAGTTTGCTGCCTAGCTTGACTCTGTTTTGTCTATTTACCATCCTTTGCCTGTCAGAAAGAATTGAGAAGAATATCTCTCACATTGGAAGACCTTTCTGTTCATTACATCTATCATTGTTCAGTGGAGCTGAATTAACTCTTCAATCAAATGCTGAATGAATGCAAAAAGATGTGAAAAATGTGTGTGCGTGTATGGAGGGGCGTCTCCCTTCAAAATTGAAGTTCAAAGGAAAAATAAAAACAAAGCAGAAGCATTCTTCTGCAAATCCCCAAAAGCTCGTTTTTAAAAATCAAGGCAAGCTGAGTATTATTAACACCTGAAGTGTGAAAATACTTTATGGAGAGATACAGATTTCCCAAATCCAGGCAACATTGGGTATACGTAAGTGCCATGGTGATAGTAGAGCTTAATTACATAGTAAGTTTAAGATATGGCTCTCTATTTTCTGTAATCTGAGTAGACTTCCATCTGCTCTTTTAAAATCCACTTATTTCAATTTAAATAAAATGGGTAGAGACTGCTCATGATATAAGAAGTGGTTATATTTGTCAGTAAGGATTTATAGTGCTGGATCTATCATTACCTACTTCACCTCATTGGTCACCAATTTCCTTTTAATTTTTTTTTTATTTTTTTTTTTTTTTTTTTTAAGTTTCTTGCCAATACTGAAGTTTTTACCCTGAATGTATACAGGGAGGCTACTTATGTCTGAGTATGCAAGAGGTTTCACGTGGTTGAGGCTGAATTTCACTGTTCTAAAATAATTAATTCTTATACCCTATGTGTAGATCGAAAATATTTTCCTGATACTCCAGTAATCGTTCACATTTGTTATTATTTTGATAAAGCAATCTGGACCTAAGTTATAGGTATCACCTTTATTTCACCAGAGAACTTTCTCTAACCTACCTGTACTTCTGTTGTACTGTGTCTGTTGAGATACAAAGAGATGGATGAGTTGAAATCGGTATGAATATTAAAAATTTAATAGGTAGGCTAGAAAACATTCCTTGTATTTCTTATCAGCAATCTTTCAGAACTATTTCCGAAGGAACAGATTTTTTTTAATAAGTTTTATATAAAGAAGGAAAACAATTTGAATTTATGGATGAAGTAGGTTTTGTTTTTCTGATGGACGGAGAAAGAGCCTGATGCTTATCTGAAAATTTATTTGTGTAGATTAAAAATATATTTAAAATAAATTAGTATGGGTTAAAATTCTCTCCCTATGTATTTATGTACTTAGTGATGTTATCAGTAAGATATTGCTTACAACACATAAGAATCACCCATTTGCCAAAGGCTTACTCAAGTGTAGTATGCTGCTCTAATCTCACCTAAACACATTGCTGCTGAATTTTCAAGCTATATAGCATACATGGCATAGCGTGGAATTTCTTCAGGTGTGGTTTCCAATTTTCATATTTCTTCAAACTGTCAAAGGAATGTGACATCCATTTTGCTCAGTTTACCAACCTGAAAATCTGAAAGGCAACAAGACATCTTTCTCAGGATTCCTTACTGTGATAGTATAGGTGGGAACTAAAAGTTAATGTAACTGTTCATAGTTCTGGACCCCACTGCTGCTGAAAAACAGGAATATCTCTTTTGTTGATTGGCAAAATTATATTTAGGTGGCCTCACTCTCTCTAACAGACTTCAACATTTTTGGAAAATGATTGCAATGAGGAAGATACTGAAGAAATTACTAATTTCTAATATAGTGTCAGTTTAGTTGTCTGGAATAGTCATGTGGATTAGAAATTGGAATAACTGTACTGGTGCATCGGTTTTCACTCAGTTGCAGCCTTGTATTTCTGATGGTATTTCTTAGTTCTCTTAATGCAGCAGAACATTTACCTTTGGAGCAGTTGACAGAATTAAAACACTCTTCTGGAATTTTTTTTATAATGTACAAAGCTTATTATTTTATAATTCATTTTTCTTCACATTTGTTCTTGCTTGCGTATAAAACATTTTGCAGGGGAGGGAAAGAGATAGAGAGAAAACTGGCATAAATCAAAAGAAACCTTATAATTCACAATGTACTAGTTCTTAGTTTGCAGTGGACCAAGTTATTTACTGAATCCCAATTGATTATGACATAGTTCTACTCATCTTTCATTTTAAGTACAGCTCTGAAGCTTTGTGAAAGAACAAATGCTTTGTGAAAAACAAACAAACAAACAAATTAAACAATATGGGTTTTAATGGTAGATTGGAGAGAAAGGAACCTTAAAAATACCACAGGAAGCAAAACAAAAGGAACACAGTACTGAAAAGCCGAACCAAAAATACGCATTAACAAGTATATCAGAGGGGGTTTCATTCTGATATGATTACATTGCGTACTGACAGGAACATGGACCATGCCAATCTTTTCATAATGAGCTATCAATATAGCCTTTGATGACTACATTTTGTAGAAAGGAAGGAGGGAAGACACAGAAAGATACTACTTGGGGAAAAACTGCAGGGTGAGCCAAGAACAGCAAATAGCCAGAGTTGGTTAATACTAACCAGAGGAATAGAAGAGAACAGGAATATAAAAATAGGTGGAAAGTACAGTCTAAAATGAAAAATCAACAGCCATGGTTCTAGATGTAATACAATATATTCTATATTTCATATAGTTCTATATGGAACGTAATAATGCTTCTGAAATAGCTGAGCTATTGAATTCCATTTCAAATGTGCCTTTGAGTAGGAAAAATAAAGGAGATGATTAGGAAGTAAGGAAGACCTTTTAAAATTAAGTATTGATTCACTGAGAGAAAAAGTCATTAAAAGAGAATTAAGGTTGCCTGCCAGCAAATATAGAAGTTCCTAGATGAAGATTGACACCTGTGAAAACAAGAAAATACACTCCACAAAATGAACAAAAATAGTAACATGCAGAAATATGCAGTTAGACTAATATCTCTATACTATTGCTCTGCTTTATCTTAAATCTGTTATTATTTTTTTTACCATTGTCATAAAGAATGTTTTCAGAACACATCAGTCTTCAGTCCACACCTAAAATGTGGGAAGGCTAAGAAATATGAGAAACTTCCAAACTCCATCATCACCAGCTTCAGAAGTCCCTTGGTAATGCGGTTTAACCACGTGCATTAGTCAGTCTTTTTGTTCACAGTAAGATTTTCTAACTTGTTCTCAGGACTTTGGACCTGTGATACTGCGTGAGGGTCCACGACAACATACAAGTACATAGGTTTAAGATTTTTTTTCTGAGCTGCTGATCAAGAATAAGGCATACTCTGGTGATCAGCAGTATCGAACAAGATTATCAATAGCTACTGCCATCGCCTTTAGCTCAAAGGTAGCATGCTGTTGAGGGTGGAGCATGTATTTATTTCCCAAGGAAAAAGCAGATATGATTATCTAAGCAACTCTCCCTTCATACTAGGTAGAAGTCCATTGATGCAGATGCCCTTAAAGGTGCTTTTCTAAAGTGAAAAGCAAGGATATTCGGTTAGCACTGAAGTCTTTCTTTTAATTACCAAAGATTTTTGTGGTTTTTAAGTGGAAGAATGTGCCATTTCCTGTGACTTGCAGGAACAAAATGAGAAGTGGAGAAATGACTTGAACCTTTCACATAGGCCTGTTCCCAAAGTTGAGCCAGCACAAAGTGGTGGTGGGTCGTTCAGTTGCAATTCTCCCAGTCAAAGTTTTACTCCGTGAGCAGAACAAATACTGTTTAAACCTCAGTGAGTGGAGGAAGAGGAAATTACTAGCTCTACCTTCTATATTCTGCAGGGCTGGGTACAATTCATTCCATTTTTAACCCTATTCCTCTATCTGTAGCTAATAAGGCAGGTATAATGCTCAATACTAGAGAAGGTTTTGAACCTTGAGTAATTTATGTTTAGAAAATACTTTGAGATCCTTGAGTGAAAGGAAGTATAGGAAGTAAAAATTGAGGAAAACTAATTCTCACCATTCACGTAGAATGTTAAATATGTTAGGAACAGGAAAAACTAACCAAAAAGATACCCATCATTTAGAGTCACTTAGTTTATCTCTACAATAAACACTGTCAGTACATTTGAGATCAAGATAAAAAAAATAATTTAGGTATTTTAGGAGGAGGTGAACACATGTATACATGGTTTTGTATTCTATAGATGTGTGTTTATATAACTCGTTTTTGTGGGAATTATTTTTATTACAGATATACAAACTTTACTTAAAAATTCACATGCATTTGTTTTTCTGTTCACTTCCATTTTATCATATCTTATCTAAAATTTCTGTGATTTCTTTCTAAAATCAATTAAGATTTCTCTGTAACAATTGGCTACTGACCTTCCACTGCTCTTTTTTCAATTTGCCTGAGCCACAGAGATGTATGAAACATTGAAACGAAAATTGTACTGAGTGGCTCTGGGGAATTTGTCTAAATTCCTTCCTTACATTTTTATTTCCATCCTTCTTTCCTTACTCATTCAATTCATTAAATTTCTGTTTCTTTATAGAGCAGTATTGCAAGAGCCTGTGTATGGCAATAAGTTACCACAGGTATGACATACTGTCTGATGGAAAAAACTCATTACGCTGAATGTAGACTCTTGTAAAATCATACTAATACTCAAATAATTATGTGGGAAAATGGATTCTGTGTGTCTAAATGATAAGAATAGTCTAGCAGTTGCATTATGTTTTCCAGATTCTATCACAAAATCACAGATATTCTTCATATCCCATGAAATGCAACAGTTACTGTTGTGAGTGTCCCATTCAGTATTTTATGCCAGTGAGATGTATTTCTGTATTTGGACAGTGAGTGTATTGGCTTTATACTTAATTTTTTAAGACAATGTAAGCTGCTGTATCGTTGTGTTATCGTTGTTTTGGAAGTAGCAAATATGGGAGCACAGATAAGGCAGTAGATATTTTTTCATTATTTTAGCTTAGTTTATGATTTCAGCTGAATTTTCAAAATAAAAATTTAAAGCATAGCAGTACTTTCTGTTTGAATGTACAGAGTGAGGGGGGAAAAGCATTCCTAAAACATAGGAACTGAAAAATTATTATTTATTATTATGTAATTATTACATAATTTTGTTCCAAATATTTTATTTTGGAATATAGTCTAAGGCATGAAGATAAATATTTAATATATTACTCCAGAAGTTTATATGTAGTGAATATTACTAGTGTATTCTTCATCTAAGATATTAGCCAAGTTCAAAATCGAGAAAAATTGTAAAGCAGAACTTGCCACAGAATTTTAGAGTTCAGGGGTTTGAATCAGATTCCCGTCCCGATTCCCAATATAAAGTGTACCTTCAAGTATTTTGTTGCTGCAATGATAAATCATCTAAAGTAACTGAAGTAAAACAATAAGAAAACTTAGTACCACACCAAAACTGCAGTACACAAACCCCATCAAAATAATTTGTGTAAGAAGGTTTTTATGTGCAATTATATGTTAATTATATTAATATGAAATCATGACATGGGCTGGTAGGGCATTATGATTTTCCTGATAACCAAATGCATCCTGTCTTTTAGTTCTCCAAAGAATTGAGGCAAATTCAATAACTTCGATCTCTTTTTATTTTTATTGCTTTAGACTCAGTCTTTCCAGGACTCTCCCAAATGTCATACTGACTGTTGAATGCAAAGCATCTCAATAAAGTTCAGAGTTGAGCTTCATTGCTCAGCAGCAGTTCTTTGATGAAAGCAAATCAAGATGTAAGCAGAAAAGGAACCTCTTGTATTTAGGAAGGAAGGAAGAAAGGGCCTGTCTTCACAGACTGACCAATTTTTAGTGATAGTTAAATAAAGGAAGGGAAAACAATCCTCACGGAGTCTACCATCCGCAGATTTAAAACCAGCCAGTGTGTGAACAGCCTGTCTCATTTTTGTCTGATTAAGAACGCCGAGACAGATTGGTACTTCTCATGGTGGCCCGTTCTCAGTTCTGTACTGCGGTGGGAGGCATTATGTGCATAGTTAGATTGAAATGAAGTGGCTCTCACATTTAAATAAGGGGGTTTAGAAATGGAATACAGGACAAGTGAAGAAGTCACACACGTGGCGAACAGAATCATGCCATACTGCAGAATGAATTGCAGTCTGCCACACATTTTCAGGACTGGATCATGCAAACAAGTTTACTATCTTCTTTATACTTTTACTCCCTCATGTCAGCACTCAGAGAAAAAATGAAAAGAAAGAAAAAATAGAAAAAAAAATAGAAAAGAAAAAAAAAAGGGAAAAAAAGGGCTACATTTAGCACTCGAAAGCAAGAAGGGAGAACGGATGATTTTGTATCATCTCTCACCTTTCTCCTTGTAGCAGAAGCCAGACCAAGTGTGCAGCTTGCATTATCATCCCTCAGCCTCACAGTTTACTGGCTCAGTTTGCACTTGGTGACATTATTTGACATCTGATTGCCTGTATGCACGTACCTGCGAGCAATATGTGCCTATTATACATTTTTGACAGTAATAGCTTTCTATTGGTTTATAAAAATCAAATGATCTGAAATGAGAAAGTATTTCGTCTCAATGTTTCCATCTTTGCACAGAGAAGCAGCTCGCTGCAAAAGAGCGAGCGTATAGAGTATTATGAAAGCCCCTGCCTTATTCCAGCGGTTGTGTGACACGATTGCTGCTGGCAGGGAGCTGACCACGAGTCGGGAGGTAAATGTACTGTTCTTGGTGCGAGCGCTTGAAAAAAATCAGAATGAATGTTCCTCAAGCGAGTTGACAATTCAAAGCCGGGAGTTTCTAATGAGCCGTCAGTATATGTAAAACATATGTTTATTCTTAGGGTGGCGTAGCGTTATCAGCTGAAGGATTGATTTCCCAAACCAACCCACTTCCAATCTTCAAACCAACAAGGGTTTACACACATTGGGGATGGAATTGATTCCGCCAGACAAAGTAGTAGAAGGGGAAATAGCTTGTAAAAGTAGTTGAGATTTCTTTTTCTGGAAAGAGTGAATTTTTATTTGTAAAATCAAAATAGAAACCCCACAAAAGTTCCTGCAGTAGAAATGTACTCCTGTTACAGTAAAGGTTGACACACTGTAGCCTACTCTTCATGCTTCAGCATAACAGCTTGTGTGAATGCAGCCTTCCAAAAAAAAAAAAAAAAAAGAAAAGAAAAGAAAAAAATCAATCCGTTATGGCGAACAGTTTAGGAAAAGAGTGAATTTTATTCAAAGCTGAGTGATCTGATACTTTCTTATTCAACTCTTTGTTAAGGTGGGGGAAGGTGGGAAAGGAAATACAAAAGTCCCCTGTCCCAGAGGATTATGGGGTGGTGAATTCTAATTGGGACGTAAATCGTGTTTGTGTTATCTGTGGAGACTGGCCTGTGTTTGTTAATTGGCATGCTGAGATCATTTTGAAATGGTTGATATAACACCGTGGTCCATTGAACAGGAAGCTCTGCTGTTTTCACAGTTTGATAATCAACGCATCACTGCACACAATTCCTTTCAAATGTGTGTTTGTTTGTCCTGTTTGCTTAATTGAACATCTGCAATTACTGTTACATACAAGTGAATGTTAATTCATGGAAGAAGAGAATTTTGCTTCTTCATTATGATTTTATGTATAAATTGAAACCTATGTAACGTTAAGAGTTAATTGAGTGCACAGATTCATAGGTTTAATCAACCAGACATGATAAATCATATTTTGTACAAAAAAGAATTGATTATTAGCTGAATTTTTCTTTTAAGTTCAGCATTGCTTTATTAATATACATACACCTCATTCATAAGAACAATTGCTACTTGAAAACTTGTGGAATAATACAGTATTGTCTTGTAAAAAACCTTACATCGATGAATACAGTTCATTGCTTTCTCCTGGTCTCTGGGACAAATCTTAACAAGCACAAGTTTGTGGTGATAAATTCTGCTTAACGATTCACTGACATATTTCCTGCGCATTTAACCCCTTAACTGAACTTACAGCATGAGATTACTCTTTCGGTTGTTGCTAAATTTTGCAAAATGTTATTTAAGGTGCTGTAGCAATCCAGTTAGAGCGTGAGTTTGTGTTTCAGGGTGGTTATGCTGCCTACCGGTATGCCCAGCCTGCCACTGCCACTGCAGCTGCCTACAGTGACAGGTAAGACCTCATTTACTGCTAATAAATATTTGACCAGTGGAAGTTGAAGATGATTCTATAAATTTGCCTTGTTGAAGTCTCATAACTGTCTTGTTGCTCTGCAGATAATTGTGATATCTAAAGCAGGCTGTTTTATTATAATCCATGAATAGCCATAAATTGAGAGATTTTAGGCCTTAATTGAGAATCAGGCATGAGTTGTGCACATTCCCAAGCTGTAGATCATCCCCTTAATGTCTGTGACCCTTGAACAATGTAGATAAATATATGTACAGCTTCATGATGGTCTGCTGCTAAAGATCATTATTCGTCTTAGGAGTATTATTTCAGTTGATTTAGAACCTGAACCTATTGAGTGCCCTCAATTCTCATTGACATTGTTTTAGTCAGTGGAAATCGAGAATGAACTGTGTCTAAGCTTGAACTATCCAAGGCAAAACAATATTTTTTCCATTTGCTTTCTTTCCAGGCATTTGATTTTTTGAAACACCGAAAAAAGAATTCAGTTCTTCTTCTTTTGCTCTGTAATTTTATCCTCAAAATGTAAACCACATGTGGTGGAAATAATACCAGGAATAAAAGATTATTAAAATCTGCATAAGAGAAACATGCAAAGACTTAACTTCTGTAAACTAAAAGCAATGTCACATAAATTAACTTGTCTTCTTGCAAGATGAAAATTGGTACCCCTTTGAAGTCAATGTCTAAATTGCTGTTGACTTCAGTAGGAACAGGATTTTGTCAAATTGTATAAAATTAAGTCTTTGCAACGTGTGGACAAGATTTTATAACGAAAAGAAAGACTATCCTATGTTTTCTTCATAAACTGTACCCTTAACAAAATCTATGCTATCTTTAATACTTTTCGACTACTTGGAGAGCGTACAGTCCTAAAGGGAGGATGTATACTGTGAAAGACAGATACATGCATGTATTTTGCTTCACAATAGCAGCGAGAAGTCAGGTCACACTTCACAGTTCCTGATACAAGAAAATTTTCCCTCAGAATCATGGAGATAATTTCTAAAGTCTTGAATACGTATTGATAAATTTCTTTAGATGCTAAATTAGACATTTCTTTAAATGTTTCCACTTCTTAAAGAAATCATTTAAAAGATTAAGAAATTTCAGTGAACTATTTCTTAGATTGAAGTGCTGTTCATGGATTCTGTATTTTTAGAACAAAGTACCATGGTATGAATGTTACAATGCTATGCATGCATATTTGCCTTTCAAATGCTTATTCTGGGTAATGAAGACCTGTTTTTTAAAGTTATGTGAATAAAATAATTTGCATGTGTGGCTGAGGCATGCTGTGTCAGACAGGTAAGCAAGTTACTTTCTATTAATTTTGGATCAGTAATATCGACTAGATATGTGCTGTATGCACTTTGTTCACGATGTACTATTTCTACTTAGGGTAACCTACAAAGGTGAAGTGCTACTCAGTAGTTTCATTTCATTTCCACAAAGGTGTGTTAGCATGTCGCAGCTCTAGTATTTTTCTGTGAGCTTATAATGCCAAACAATTCCTGCTTCTAAAAACTTACTAAACTGAAAGGACAAAATTATAAATAACCTCCTGTGGTTAGTAATTTTTTTTGCCAGATATCATTCAGGTGTCCCTGGATCATTTTATAGGGTGTTTATTCCTATGAATAAATTAATTTCTGAAAACCTGTATGTTGCATACAGAAACTGAACAATATCAAGATGACTTTAAAATGCTTTAATTATGACTTAATGTGCCTTCTCATAAAACAAATCAAATGCTGTAAGAGAAAACATCAGTTGGTCACATGTTCTGCTATGGGTAGAGAGTCAACATCACTAAGAGTTATGCTGACAAAAAAAATAAAGGATTTGTCTAAGAAGATAGCGCTCTTAAATGCTGTAAAGGAAGCTTGAGATGGCATCAGTAGTAATGCAGTTGTTATAACCCTTAATTATTTTTTTGAAAAAATGTCTAATTTTCAGATACACTTTGTGTATAATTAGAATTGTAATAACCTATCTTTGCTTGCATAATTTTAAATATCTTAAATGAATTTTATATCTTTTGGATTTTTTTTAATTTAGCTTCTCTTTTTAAATGTGGGTAACCCTCATCTTCGATCTGCTTCCCCCAAATGAATACGGTTTCTTGTCTTAATTACAAATATTGCAACTGAATTTCTTTGTGGCAGAATCCTAAAGCTAGCATAGAGAACAAAACAAATAACAATCTGCTCAAACATTTCTTTGCATATGGGAAACTATGTGCAAACATGGATACCTCTGATTACTCACAACTACAGTTTGCTTAATTTGATTACTTTTCATTCATTATTTAATGAATTTAATTTAGCAACTTTTGTGAATTATTAATATTGAAAGTGCTGAAATATAGTTCAGTACAACTGCTTGTATCTTTTCTTCCCAATGTAATAATCATCTGCTGTCTTCTGACAATATTGAAGATTCCGTATCTCCTTATACACTACTCTTATTTAGTGTTGATTTGAACCCCTATTTAATTTAATTACACATGAAATATATTTACTGTTTATGTGTAAATAATGCCCAGAAAAATGACGTGAGGACCAGTGAGTATGTACTATTGAAGCTGTGACATATCATGGAAATACTACTCCGTATTAATTTGAAAAATTTAAAAAAGCTCATCTACTTGATGAACGGCAGTGTTCCATATTTGACATGCTTCTTAAGTCAGGAGATGGAAAGAGGAAATCTTTAGATTGGAGACATGTTTTGGTAAATTATAAAGAAAGGTTAACAGAAAGATTTGGGACTCCAGAATCAATACACCAAGTCAATGGATAATGATTACTGTAAGAGAGTTCTATTGTGAAGAAATGCAATGGTATCCTTGTTTGTCACAGCTGGAAATGTTGCTGGAAATAGGCAAAGAACAGATATATAGGGGAGAATCAGGTGGCAAGGAAATCTCATGAAACAAATCAATGCAAGCCCCTAAGTATTTGTTCAGGACAAATCATGTACTCCTAAAAACAATTTCACAATGGAGGAAGACCTTGCAGATTTCTCCAGTTTTTTCTTAGGACTGTAGAACAGAAACAACAAAACAAACAAAAAGGTACATTTTTGTTTATTTATGAAGCAATATAATCACTGAATATGACTTAAAAAAATTTAGATTTGGATTTCTATACAGTGCGATCTATCATCGTCCTAAATTGCACTTAAAGATTTGAAGCTCTTTGCAGAAATGGATCAAAAAAAATCATGTTTAAATTTCCAGTATTTAAAATATTTCTGATAAATTTTCCGATTCTTATAAATGATAGAAGGAGACCTACTGGTCTATATATGTTCTTCACCATTCTGGAGCTTTGCCTGCCAAACTCTTTAAACTGAGAGTGTTTGGAAAACAAAATTATAAGGATGTGCAAAAGCTATTAAATCAGATGTTAACAAAATGTTTGTACAGCTTTGATTCAGCTTTCATGTCATATTTTTTTTAAAAATAAATAAAAATGTAGTGGTTAGATTTCTGTCCAAGTCTGAAGTAAGCGAAACTAGCAAAGTCATCAAGTTTTAGATTTATGAGGTAGAAAGAGTCAAAGCATGGCAGTGGGGCGTATTGTCATTTTGTCATTGCATGTTCACTTGATGTTGCTAGTATGTCTGTAATGCTGTATTGGATTTGACAGATCCATCACATAGCTCAGTGAATGGCTTGCTTGAATTAAGCCGATGGGCAGACTTATTCACATTGATTGGCTATTGGTTTTGTGTTTTATGATTTGATTATTGCATCTTCGATCGGAGTAAGAAAAATGTTCCTTTCTTGCATATTAACTTTGTCAGCAATATTTATGAAAGTGTATATGGTAGTATAATAAAACAAAACCCCAATAATAGTAAACTAGCCTTGTCTGAAAGGCAGAGTCATTTTGCTTGTACTGCTTGCTAACCCTGTTATACTTAATAATGATAATTATGTGTGTCTATATATGTATGATTGTGTATTCATATATATACACACATCCCCCATCCATCACCCACCCACAAACAGGCACACACAGGCACACGCACACACACACACGTGCGCCCGTGCGCACGTATATACATACAGAGGTGTTTTGCTCTGAGTGTAATTCCCTTTTTCTAACACAGTGTCAAATTTCAGTCTCACTACAGACAACGGGAAGATTCCCATTGACTTCTTTGTTGTCTGGATTAGATCCTTCATCACTGGAAGCTGACCTCTTTTTTTCACTAGTCTTTTTTAAAAGCAAATAAGGCATAATCCAAAATATTTTGTCACATAGTATAGTAGTATAAAATATTTTTTTTTTTTCCACTATCAGTTTATGTTACATGTTCTGTGGTCATAGACAGGTTTTTGTATGAAATTGGAGACGACAGGAAATTTTGTCATATGGAAGTTATGTATCTTCCAGATCTGAAATCTTACTCCCGGTAAAATCCTGATATTCTAATAGTTTACATTTTTAACGTGGAGTATTCATTTTTGTCAAAGTACTAGTGTCTACAGAGATATAATTTATTAAATTTTCCAGTTCTCTTTGGGCAAGTAGTTGAGAGTAATACTTGATATTTGTGGTCAGATTATCCTAAAATGCAATAGGTACAGATTTGATTTAATTGGAAACATGCTCATTAAAGAATGAAAATTTAGAATGAAGAATAAAAATACACAAAATATAAAATGTGAGCTTCTGTAGATGGAGGTGATTTTCCTGTATATTGCAGACTTTAAGATCCTGTATTTTACGAATGAACAAAGAAACCCACTGTAGTTTTACTCAAATTATTTTCTCTTATTGAGGTTCTTACTAGTGATACATAATAAAAATTAAGGTTTTGAGAGCATATAAAATATAACAGCATCTTCAGTCAGAATTTAATTTTTCCATTAAATAATTTTATAGAAGGATAAATATTTTAAAATGTAGTACTTCATTCATGTCTTGATCGTACTGTCTAAGATTTAGGAAAAAGAGCTTCTATACACAGTTTTAATTTCTAAACTAATAGGGTTGGAAGAGGAAAAAGAATAGGATGCAGTGATAACTTTATTCTTCTACTCCCAGCTGGAACCTTCAAACCTTTTTGAATTTTGATATGATATACAAGTTGAATCTTAAGAAATGGAGAAGTTTGAGGGACAAGACGATACATAAGCAAGAATCATATAGCCCATATCCTAGGCTACGCAAAGTTTGAGAATGAGAAGGATCAGTTAGCATCTTGACCAGGTACAAAGGTGGTGTTTAGCTTCTGTAACAGCAATAATATAGATTATATTTAACACTTTTCTTCTTGAAATACTTAGGTTTGATGTGGTGATGCTTGATTGGTCTAGTTTTTTCTGGATAGCCTGTATGGTAACTGAAACTTGTTTATTCCCTAATATTGCAAATAAAAATCAAATCATTCACTTTGCTGTTACAGAGACGTAATGGATTTGGGCATCTACCTGTTAGGCTTGTATGTCTTTATGTCTGTATCTGATCTGTGGCAAATTAAAGGATCACTGGTATCATGTTAATATTTCATAATCCATATTCATCACTCAGATCACAGTTTGGGGAATGACTGGAGCATATGACTCATGTTATAGCCATAACAGTACCTTTTAGTGAAGGAATTAGAAAGTAAAAGCGGGTAACTACGAATAAAGAGAATGCAGTAGAAAAAAATAATCAAAGAGTTTAAAATTCTAGGAACAGGGAGTTTCACATAGAGCAATTTGATAGGAATTTCGTGAAATAAAAGCGTATTGCATAGAGTGCTTTCTAATGATTGAAACATGGTTCATTCTAATGTACTGTAGATGTAACACTTTTTGGGGGAGACACAGCAAGTCATATTACTGTAGGAAAACATGGCAAATAATTATATTTCCTAAAAATATAATCTCCTACCAAGTCTAGAAAGCTACTTTGTATACTTCATATATATTTCAATACATTCCTCTAACTTTGGTAGAATTAACATGTTTTCTGATACTTTGAGGGCTTGATTCATCTGTGTGTAATATCACTGTTCATATAATATCCATGTGACTATCAAAACTACTCCACTAGTTCAAAATTGAGGTAATACAGTAGTGAAAAAGCTTAGGGTTCCTGGCCCACAATGATGGTAAAGACTGATTATGAAACTTTTATCATATCAGAGCTTGTATTCTTAAAACCCTGCTTCTACTTCTCTTTACTATAATTTCCATTCTCCTTCACTGTAATATGAGGGGCTATTTTAAGAATCTCCATAGACAAGGAAAGGCTTGGCTTTTACTGTAAAATATGGTTTGACATCCATGCTGGAAATCTTAAAGAAAAAATTGAAAGACAAGGTAGAGGAACACTAAAGTCTAGATTTCCATACCTGGCTTCCTAAAGTGCTCCAAGTTTAAAGATGTTAAGTACTTTTGCTGCTAGTTTCTTCTTGAAGATAGTGGGAGCTGTTAAATGTTTATCATTAAAAAAAAAAATAAAAAATCAGTGCACCTATTCCGACATTTACATATCAACTTCAGTACCCCTGTTTTCTTTTTGTTTAATACATCTAGCCTACATCAGATTATATAGCATGAGTTTTAACTTAGTGGTTTCTTACTTTAAAATAAAAGTTCATAGTAAACAACTGTGATTATGAATATATTCCTCTGATGCATTTTCACGCATGCTTTTCCTCTAAAAAGCAGAAAAGAAAGGATTGGTTAACATTTTAAAGTAGGAATTATCTCATTAAGAGTTCATACAGGCTTCTTCACTCTTAGAGGATATTGAAAGAAAGTGTGACTTTAAAATTTTTAAGCGTGTTGTATTCAGCAGACTGGATAAATATGGAGTTAGGGAGTTACTGAAATATTGATTCCTACTCCAACAGACCAAAACTGTTACAGTCTATTGGGTCAATGCCTGTGACATGATAGACCATAACAGTTCCTTTGGACATGTCAGTGTCTAATTATACACTTTTTAGTTTTCAGATCATTGACTTGATAGACCACAGAGAGGCAGATTAGAACATACTCTAAGTATTGTCAACCTGAGTGCTTCCACTGTGAGTGCTTTAAAAGCAAGAAGGAATTAAGAGCATTGTGAAAGAGTCAGGGAGAAGTTGAAGGTATGAAACGTTATTAATAAAACAGGGAATTAATTGGATATAGTCTATATGGATTGGCCATGTAATTTGCAATGTGTTTTAGGCAAGCTGAGTAAGTATTAGAAGAACAAAGTTAAAATGACTGTGTAGATGAAATTAATCAAGAAAGAGGCGATTTATACTCTTGCATGTTTTTACTGTAGTGTTTCCCACCTCAAAGGCATATAAAGCATTTGATTAGGTATTTAAATAGAACGTTTTTTCACATACCTTTGGGCCTGTCAAGTTTCTAATACTCTAGGAACACACCTGTGGCAAAACAGCAGTTTGTAATACTGCACAGCAGGAAGGGGAGTAGAAAGTTTGCCCGTGTATCCTAAAGAACAAATGTGTTTGTGAAAACTGCTATAGGATGTTTCATATACAGGCAGAAAAAAGTAAGGTCTTCATTTCAACCAAATGTGTACCAGCCTCCAAACTTCATTTTATGTTTCTTGAATGTATTCTTAAATAATCCTGGCAAGGTTTTCATGTATATGGTGTTTTAGTTATAATATGAAAAAATGATGTTGTCAAGTAATTTGTAGTGTCATTCAAACCTTCCAATAATTTAAAGGGAAAGAATTGTTGTTATTCATAATTGCTAAAGAAGTTTATAATTACACCTCTGTATATCAGGAGACTTTATTGTGGATAAAATGGTGGTTACTAGTGAACCATAATAATTGTTATGAAATCAGAAACAAATATAAAGTATGTTTTAATGAGACATTGTTTTAAAGAAGACATGATATACATAAAGAATAAATCTCCCAACTAAATAAATATATATTATGTATTGTACTGGATAAAATACTAATTCTTTACACAAAGCTGACTTCAAAATGCTGTACTGTTTGCCCTGAGGAGAGTGAAAAATATGTAAAAAATATAGTAATAAATGAAATTTTCAAATATAAATGATAAAACTGCAAAAATAGCCTTAATTGAGCAGTCATGGATCATACTGACATCAGTTTACATTGCTGACACTAAGCACTTCTGAAGTTACGTTACTTGATTACTTCTTCAAGGATTTAATTTTAGTGTGTAGACTGTGTTAATCACAGTAAAAGTCAAATAATCTTAGAGCAGTTAGGCCACTGAGATCACTATGAATTCAACTATGATTTCTGTGGTGCTCAGAATTTCGCATATTTGTTTTAGGTTTCATTTTAATTTTAAAATGTTAAGATCCACTTAAAAATCATCTGTGTTCCTCTTGCAGATAAATATGCATATTTATACTATGTATATTGTATTATGAATAATAAATACATTTATGTATAATATATTATGTAATCCTTCATACACAGAAAAATTCCACTGATAAAGTAGGTAATATGAATTAGAACTAAACGTATTTGTATAGCTCTGATTTAAAAAATAAATAAACCAGCAAATAAAATGTACAGAGTTAAAATGTAGGTGAAAGAGCTACAGATTTTTCCACTGGTTGTGATGTAAGACATTGTCCACATTTTGGCAAGATATTAAAACAAACATATTTTTTGCAACAACTATACTAAGTTGCACAACAACTATACTAAGTTGCAAAGTATAGCAGCAATTTGCCAGAAATTTTCTTTATACAGTTTTTGAGAGGTAATGGGAGGAGAAAGGGGAGAGTTCATACACAAGACATTGCCATGGAAGAATTCTACCTGCACTGTGTGCAGTACGGTCACCTTGTCATTTCCCTAACATACTTTACAGCATTAATATTAGGCTATGCTAAAAGGAGTCTCTCTCTTGCAGCGTTTGAATGGGTTAGCTAATTAGTTCAATAGAAGGGCTAAAAAAAGATGCCTGTCTGTCATGGTTTAACCCCAGCCAGCAACTAAGCACCATGCAGCCACTCATGCTCACTCCCTCCCCCCCCCCCCAGTGGGATGGGGGAGAAAATCGGGAAAAGAAGCAAAACTCATAGGTTGAGATAAGAACAGTTTAATAGAACAGAAAAGAAGAAACTAATGATGATAACGATAACACTAATAAAATGACAACAGCAATAATAAAAGGATTGGAATGTACAAATGATGCGCAGGGCAATTGCTCACCACCCGCTGACAGGCACCCAGTTAGTCCCGGAGCAGCGATTCCCCGCCCCCATCTCCCAGTTCCTGTACTGGATGGGACGTCCCATGGTATGGAATACACCGTTGGCCAGCTTGGGTCAGGTGCCCTGGCTGTGTCCTGTGCCAGCTTCTTGTGCCCTGGCTGGGCATGAGAAGCTGAAAAATCCTTGACTTTAGTCTAAACACTACTGAGCAACAACTGCAAACATCAGTGTTATCAACATTCTTCACATACTGAACTCAAAACACAGCACTGTACCAGCTACTAGGAAGACGGTTAACTCTATCCCAGCTGAAACCAGGACACTGTCCTAAAAAAGATGCTGGGGAAAGCCTGACATAAGAATACAAATTATGAGAAAGCATCTCCTGTTGACCAGTTTTCTCTTTAGTTTTTTTGGGTTTGCTTTTTTGTTTGTTTTTTTGTTTTGTTTTTCTCTGAGTAAATGGAATAATACAGACATATCACCAGTCTTGGGAACGCACATTTCCATTAGTGTCCAGAAGAGTTAAGGATTTTTTTTTTCCTTTTCCCCTTCTTTTTTTTTTTTTTTTGGCAGAAGTGCTTTTTGGTATTAGAATGAATTCTTCCTCTTCAAGAAGTTGTGTGACTGGTGGCAGGATAAAATTTAATGAGAGAGATTTCTTAACTTTTCTGTCTCCTGCTGTCTTTGGCAGTCTGAATTATGTTAGAGACATCTTGTCATTGGCTAAATCGTACTGTAATGTCCTGTATTGAGCACAAAGATGACACAAATAAAAAGCAATGCAGAGGTGACTAATTTGGCAGTCAAATTAAGGGCTTGGTTAAGCCACCCAGACACAGGGATGTAGTGCCATTTGAGACACTCCAGGTCACGCGAGACAGCCAGGCAGGCAGAGGTGACACTGGACCTTCTGGAGTGGCAGCTGATTCCAGGCAGATGGACGAGCTGCCTTGGCTTGGGCAATCAAGATGAGCTTTGGTGTTTTCTGTGAGGTGGTATTTACAGAAGTAGCTTCAGCTACATTAATTTCTTTTGATGCAGGGTTTTACCCCACATGCTTCCAAGGCTCGCCTCAAAATTTCAGAAAGGAGCATTTAATGAAGTGGTCAGGAATGATGGAGGTGGGAGATGCATTATCTATTGACAATGAGAGCAGAATACCTAAGTGAAAGCAGAATAGCTGCATCTTCCTCTTTGTCTTGGCATCAGTATTAGTAGTTAGGCTGAACAAGCAATTCTGCAGAAAAAAACCACCTGACGTAGAAGAAATCAGTCTAAAAGTAAAATATGCTTTCCTAATGCACATCAGGTCAAAGAAGTTACTGTTAGTGTTGTTGAAGCTTGATACCACATGAATTACTTTCTATTTATAGTTTTATTCTTACTTCATTTAATATATCTTATTGGTATGGCTGTAAAGTTGTTTAGTGGTCTTTGTGTTGTGATTCAAATGCTATGAGCACGATAACGTACTTTGATCTTACGGTAATGGGAATATAAAGCATGATAACAGCAAAATCAACCTTTTTCTTATAGTTAGTGTACTACTGTTAAAAAGTTTAAATTCTTTGATAGCCCTGATATTTAAATTTAGGACACCAGAAGGAGGGACTTGGGGAGGACTTCATAAAATGATTTTAGAGGGAACCTCAGAAACTTTGTCCATACAGTAATATTACAGAAACCTGAAGCAGCCAGCTGTCAGCTATGTTATATTTCACAGTGAAAAGGCCCACAACATTAGAGTCCTAACAAGAGCAACGAAGCCTTAAAGTTTAGAGCATGAAGGAAAAAATAAAGTATCTTTAATAATATAGTGGGAAAATGTATAGATGTACCACATGTAACACTTCTTGGAAAAACCATTGCTACACTGTATAGTTAGCACCAGATCCTTGGGGAATACAATTTGAATAGCTCCAGTGAAGTCAGTGCTTTCAGTTAAACTGCATCAATTTTACCAGCTGAGGTTCTGATCCATGAAATCTAAATACTGACTGTATTTGTAAATCCCACGGTGGTCTTACCAGAAGAAGTCAACTGATTACATATAGTTTAAATCTTCCCACTGTAACTTCTGTTCAGTATTGTGTTTGCTTTCATCTTAATTTTCTATGTTCTGGGGCTCTGCACTGTTTTCAGCAGTTGATGTATTTTTGGGAGGCGGGGCTGCACCTCTGTGTTAAGCAAAATTATTTGTCTAGTTTTGTGAGGTTAGTAAGCAAAGTCCAAGAATTCTGGCGTATGAAACATAATCACTGTGCCTTAGTGGATTATAATTTCTTTTACATTTCAAATTTCCTAGAGCTAGTGTGATTATTTTTAGGGAACTCCTGATTTCTTAAAATCCCACTTGACCTCTATTATGGCTTCTATTTTATGGAAGCTCTGTGTTGCAAAGAAGAGGGACTAAAAACTTCTGGGAGTGCTGGGCGAAATTATATGTGTGTCAAAATTTTGTTCTTAATCATGTGCTGTGTAAAATATAAACAGTGTTGAAAAGTCTGACTGTCACCCAGCCTTTTAGGAAGAAGACAGGACACAGAGCACGCTTAGTAATTTGTCCCATGTGCCCTACAAACACAGGTTCTCACACCCACAATGACCCAAGTGTATAAACTTCCCAGACCCAGCTGCGAGTACTTTTGTACATATGAAGAGTAGCAGGGCCAGTGGCGGTAAGAGGGAAAACGCAGTAATAGGTTGATGCTTTTTTAGGAATATGCAGTAGTGCAGACAGACGAGCACGTCCTTTCCCAGGGTGGGACAACTATAAGGAAACTTTTAGGGGGAGCACTCAGTGTAACAGTCTGTCCCGAAATTAGGTTGAAATTTTGCTTCATAATGGTTAGATCCCTCAAGTCATAAAGAAGACCATCTGAGACCCATTCTCTGAATCTCTTCCTATTTTCCACTTCCAGGTTCTGAATCTTCCAACTAATAGTAAAGTAGCCAAATCACGTATGGGTCAGGCCAGATCAGTGGTTACATCTGCACTGTACACCCAATCTCTGTTACTAGATTCTGCTCTTTCTGAACTCCACTCTAAGTTGCCACCAAGCTTTAAAATAAAGCCTATTTAGATGTAGAAAATGTAATACAGTTGTACATATTTATGTGTAACTGAATTATCAGAGTTTCAGTATTTAAGAAAACTTTTGTTCTGTTTTCTCAGTGAGGAGAAACTCCCAACTTTCCACATGTGAAGGAGCCTAAAGTTCAGTATTGTATCAAAGATGGCATAAACCGGAATTTCTCTCTCTGTTCTGGTACCTATTTGATATTCCAGTAGCTGAGATCACTGGTGTTAGTGTTTATGAGGATGGGAAACATTAAGGAATTTTGGAAAAGTTTGAAGGAAAGTCATAAATGTTCATCAGTACTCTAACAATTATTCCTGACAAAGCATGTAAAATACATGTACACTAAAAAGCTAATCAATCTCATTGGAATCTCAAACTTGAAACTAACTCTCAGGATATGTAGATTAAAAGCAATTCAAAAAGAGAGTCAAGACTATTTAAACATGCTTACAGAAACGATTTCTGTAGAAATGAAAGCTAAAAATACTACATAGCAGTTACAAATTGTTATCATGTTTCTACTAAATTTCACATATATAACCTTACCTAAGCTTAAATTCAGTATTGATATGCATGTAGCTTCTGTATTAGGTCAGTATGCTTTAGAATGAATGTATGGAATTTTTTTTCTGGACTATTTCAGCACAGTTAAGGTGACTTGCGAGAAGCAAGACTATAAAAGACAGCTGTTCTTGAAAAATGGATAGATGCAACAGTTTGGAAAGGGAAGGTACTGACAGAATATATTTATGAAATATCTTAGGCCTCTTAATTAACTTGTGGTAATATAAACATGCTGAAGAAAGTAGGCTATGGTATTTAAAAAAAAAATAAAAAAAATAAAAAAATTGCACAGTCCAGAAGGCTTAATTTCTGTGAGTACATAATGTTTACTGAAGTCAGTTGTAATTAGTAATATTTTTCACTAAATAGTGTATATAATGAAAAACCTGACTCCAGTTTCACTTAAATCCCTGTTCTTCATTTGCTTAAATATTTTGATTTAATACTTTATTATCTAAGTCTTTCAATTCAGTGGCTTGCTTTAATTTAGAACAGGGTACTTTTAGTCAGGTGATAAAGTTGCACCTGAAAATATTTTGTTATGCTCTTTGAAGTTTGATGCTGCAGAGTATATGGGTTTGATTCTGCCAGCTGGACTTTTCCTGCCCACCTCATGCCATCACGAAAACTTTCAAACAATATTTGGTTTTATAGTGCAAGGCCTGTCCCTGTCTAACTACAAATTATTAGTTTACTAATGACTGAAAGTCATTCCTGAGGACATAAGCCCTAATGTTGCTAATCAAGGATCTTGTAATATAAAGCCTCCTGTAATAAAAAGTGCAGTACAGAAAGATATACGTTCATGGTTTTGGTTTGGGTTTTTTGTTGCTTGGGGGGTTTTGGGGGTTTTTTTTGTGTTTTTTTTAAAGCTACCCTGTGAAAAAGGTGCCAAGATGGAAATGCTGACAAAGGGTAGTGAAAAGACCCTTTCCTAAATGTCTTCTCCATTCTACCACAGACTGCATCTTTCTTGGACAGTTTAGCAAGAAACAAAAATTCACATGTGGGCTTTCTTCACATAAGTAGTTCTGTATATTAAACAGCCATAGTGAAGATAAGGCTTGGACTCTAGTGATAATAGATTAAAAAAAAACCCAAAACCAAAAAAAACCCAAAAAATAAATAAATCCAGTTTTATGCTAAAGTATGGCCTGTTTTCAACAAACTAACAGCATCAAGGAGAGAGAAAGCAAGCACCTCATGTATTGGATATGCAAAAGACTGGCTGGGTAGAAATAGCAGGTGCTAAAACTGATAGGGAGGTTTATGTCAGATCTGGGGCCTTCGAGGAATATATTCGTTAGGAGTCTGCCAAAGGGTCTACAGGGAACAGAGCAGGGGAAATTAGAACGTACTTGAACCTTCTGAAAACTGGGGTAATGCAGGTTCAATAACTACCCCAAAGTCAGAAAGAGCATCTAAATCACTTAATATTGCTTCTGTTGTCCTCCCCTTCTGTTTCTCTCTGAATTCAGGAAATACATCAAATGATTAAACATTAATTTTTTCCAACTTTAAAAACATCTTTATTACCGTACTGGTAAAAATCTGTGGTAGTTTTCTATTTACTAAACGAAATAAGAAATTGATATACAGGCTTGAGACAAGTAATAGTATGCAGAAGTGTTTGTCCTTGGGAAATAGCTGCTCAGATGGAACACAGCCATTTTGAGTCCCAGAAGTACATTTTCATGACCCTTACTGTCTCGGTTTCCATCAGAGAGCTCAGGCTGCCAAAGGGTGTCACTCCAGCACTTAAAAGGATTGCACTTAGCCCAGGCTGTGAATATCTGGCAAGTTGAATATATCCAACTATACATTCAAATCAATGTATTTGGCATGTTACTCTTCCAATTTGTTTTTCTGTTTATCTCCTTTACAACCAGTAACAACTTCTAACATTTTATTTAAAGAAAAGAAAAAAATTCTCTGGATTTTAAATGTGCGTTCTTTTACATCAGAAGTATAAAAACAATAAGCAGTAAAAATTTTGTTCTATACTTTCACTGTTAATATACAAATTAAATTATGGAAGCGATTCTGTATCTTAATAATTGAACAGGGCTTACTGTATAATTAAGTTGGGTCCACTTACATTTCTTGTACCTTTCTGAATCAATAAAAAGCGTAGCAGTGATGAGGAACGCTAAAACAACCTATAATGCATCATGAATTTTCACCATGCCTTACTTGTGGGGTTTTTACGCCTTGTACACTTGATACAGTCAGTGCATAAAATTGGTCTCTAAAGGGAACAACCCTACGTTTGCAAGGGTCGGAGTTAGGTTAGCTGCCCTTTTCCAGGTCTGCTTTTCATGTACTTTAAGACAAATAGCGTATGATGCACCACAGTGTCAGCTTAACTCAGAAGGACTCCTTTTGCAAAATATGCGGTTATCCACACTAAGGAATAATACTTGCTTTGGACATCAGGTGCGATATATGTGTATAGTGACACCTCTGATTATCAGTTCTCCCTCTAGGTCTACAGTAGTATAGAATTTAACTGAATAAAAACCTGCCATCATAAAAAACATTAAAGCCACCAAAGTACTAAAAAATTTCTTATAACTGTTACAAATAACACCTAATTAGTCATAAAAAAGTGGAACTGGCTTATTGAACTCCAGCATCTAGTCTTACTTTTCATTCCCACAGTTGCTATGCTGACCAATACGTAACTTTCTCCTTACTTTTAAAATTGATTTATGGAGATGTGAAATGAATTTTACAAAAGCAAAATACAGGGAAAACAGTCTCTTCCTATGTAAATTGAAGCAGTATAACAAGGAATATTTATGGTAGATGTTTTTTAAATAGGTATCACTTTGGGTTAAATTTTTAAAAATTAATTTTCTACCAATAATCACTAACGAGTTGGTAATAAAAAGTAAGATTTCAGAACGGTTTCAATAACATCTGTCATTCCAAAAGACAGACAGCAGTTAGTGTTCTGGGGTCTTTCTGTAAGTAACTAAACCTGCATACTATCCTTACAGATAATTCTGTACTTTGGCATCTGAAGATAGAGTATCTGTGGCTCAATGTTCCAGAACAACAAATGTTCGGAATAGATATAAAGAAAAGGAGTTTCTCAGCTAGGCACTTTAGAGGCAGTTTTTGAGAAAAAGTGATTTTTTCATTTAGATGAGAGGGCAGTTTAACAACTGCATAGAAATGAATCAAAAGGATTTTTTGTAAAACAGTAGCTGGGAAGTCTGCATTGCTACTGGCTGAATTGCTTTTAGGCAAACATCTAACTGTTTCTATATAATTATCACAAGAGCTGATAATAAAAGAGGTGATAGCAGTAAATACAGTGACAAATTATATTACCTATCAAATACAGAGTAGCTCTGTACTTATAATGTTAAATTTATCCCCCTTCATTTTTTTTTTTTTAAATTCACCTCTTTAGCATTACATGCAAGGTAGATCTCAGTAGCTTGTGAAATTGCTGCAGATGACAAAATAAAGAGCAAAACTACCAATCTGCACATCCAACTGAAAATGAAAGAATATACAGTTTGATCACTAAGTTAATGCATACAAAAAGGCAGGTGTTAGTATCTCTGAGATAGGGCAGAGGCAATGATCAGATACTACTTTTGATCTTAATCAATCCTGTCACTACAGTACGGATTACAGGTTCCTTGTTCTGTTTTTTTCCAAAAATGCGAACTTCTAAGTAACAAGGTTCACAGATTTCTAAACGAGCATTTCAAATCTCTTTAAAACATTGGAGGTGAAGTAATAGATTTTGCTCTCTTAGGGCTTAACTCTTCAAGGTTCTGTTACCCCTAAGAGATGTTTGCTCCCGAACGGAACAGTTTTCAGTAGGATCTTCAGAGTACTTAATGCTGGACAGAGCTTTTGTCATCTTGCAGAACTAAGTTGTCCAGGTAGTCCTCAGTATGAGCTAGAAGTAGTTCCTCCTAGCTCCTCTGTGGTAGACTCTTGCATTAAACCTGTGCAAAACATACAAACTCAGTTCTTCACCATGGCTAGCAGGGCAGGCTGGAGGAGCTACCTGCAATCTGGAGTAAAACAGCACCCAAGTGTTAAAACTTCGCCCAGGTTCTTTGTTAATCCTGCACAACACAAAAAGAATTCAAGGAAGCTGTGTATATGCATATAAAGGAATCCTTTGATGTTAATCCTTAAACATGGTTTCCACTAACCCAAATCCTGTTTGCTTTGACTTTGGAAAGGACAAATCAGGATTGGTGCTGTAATGAAGTTTTCTGCATTTTGAAATATTAGTGTATTTAGCATTTCTCTTTTTATGTTACCTGGTTCAAAAAAGAATTTTGCAAGAGAAGGTTTATATTAAATTACTCATATCTCTAGTTTATTCTCCTAAGATTCTGCAAAAGACTTTTGTATGTATTTGGATGACAGTATATGAGAATATACTATGTCATTTTTTTAATAAATAGCAGAAAATTCATTTTCTGATTGCAATCATATTAGACATATAAAAAGCATAAGATTTTACTTTCAATATCCTCCTTTCAGATGCACAAAGTAAATTGCAATTATTTTTTTCAAAAAACGCTTTTTACATATTTTGCGGTAGTGCCCTTTAATATATATTAGTATAAATATTGTTTTATTTTTGTTAGACTTCATAAATATATTGACATATCTGTAACACTAAACATGAAGCTTCCAATGCAAGAGTTTGTACATAGTCCATATCCAAATGTCACCATTATTTCATTTAAAAGATCCCAGCATGTCTACCTCATGATCCTTATAAACTCTATAGTATTGAAATACGTCAACACTTTTTCTTGCTACATTCATTAAAATTAAGCACCCTTCCCCTACCCCATCTGTAAACATCAAGTCAATTGGCAGCTAGCACATTTCCCAGTCAGCAAGCAGTATTGTGAATTTTATCTTCTCTTGCAGAAATCAATTCGTCTTCGTTGCAGCAGATGAAATTTCTTGTAACACCTCTGCAGGTAACAATCATTGATACTTCTTGATGCATCCATCCAGGTCTCAATATCCTTTTTCACATGCTGCATTTAATCGTAAGAGAAAGCATAGGAAAGTCCATAGTATAAATCTTTGGAAGAGTTTAATTAATTTATAGCTTCGTCCTAAAGGTTCTGCCATATAAAAGTCATTAGGTTATTTTGCTGACTTTGGTGTTTTATTTCCAGTTTAAATATCATATGGCCTAGTAAGTAAGGATATGTTAAACCTTCTAATAAAAACTTACTGTGCAGTACAATCAAGACTGTGACTTTCAAAAAGCCAAACCAAACAGAACTGAGGAAAAGAGTAAAGACTTAGATGTGTGTAGGACATTGTAAGTGCTATAGATGTAACAATTTTCTTTCCAACTCTCTGGGGGCAAATATTGCCCACAAGGGTACTGCAGACCCTAAAGCACTCACAAAGTCTATCCTATGGATGAGATAGTGGGAGAGAGGGTCTGTGTCTTCAGAGGATCGCTCTCTAGTAAGTAAAAAGTCTTAGCTGCTTTGCTAATATACCATCATGTTGTAAGCCATGGGTACAGAAGAATGAACAATGTTTTTAAAAGGTAATGGTAATTTATAAATATATTGAATATGTCAAGGGCTTTTCTCTCTTTTAAGCAATAGAGTTTGAACAATCTTAGACTTAATTCAGGTAAGGATGGTATTATGTCACTACATAAGAAATCAAAAGCCAAAATAAATAGTAACAGTGCCGGGACATATTCTACCAATAACGTTACGCAAAAAATCTACTGAGTTCATAGAACCTGTTTGTATTGGAAGATGAAAGGGTATATAGTGTGATACAAAATGTTGGTTTTAAGAAGTGTTTATTTATAAAGTTTTACACGAGCAGAAATAAATGAAAGGTGAAGAGTTTTCTGCTTATGCCATAGTGACCTACATAGAAACAAATAAAGAACGTTTATTTATGAAAAAGAAGATCACAACTAAAGCCAAAATATGCTAAAAATGTAATAATCTGTATGCTAGCCATAGCATTTTTGGTGGTAATCTGAAAAGTTCTTCTGTGATAAAACCTGATGTAACATAGATTTTTCAAAGTCCTAAATCATTAACAGAATACATTTTGAGAAGTCAACATTTGACATTTTCTTGATCTTACTAGACTTGGGTTTTGGCTTTCATTATTTTACTTGTGCTTCCTGCTCAGCTCCGGACCAGAGTGAGCTGTAGTAGGTAGGCTACTAATTTATAAATCTAGGCCTTGCTAAATAACAATGATTATAATTATTTTAGCAATTTTTTAACTTGGACTTCTTGACGTAGACATGGGTTCTTTAATATTTTTCTTGTCCTGAAAAAAAAATGTCCTGTTTTGCTAAGTGAACCCTTCTAAGCATTAATTATTTCTCTATTAGAGACTTTTTTTTCCCCTCAATTCAGGCACAATTTAAGTGTCCAAGACTATATGATATGTATTCCATATATCACTACTTTGGAATTCCAGTCAAATATAGCGCTCTTATTTATCAGTAAATTCAGTGGACTTTACACACAAGGAAAAGGATCTCTGTGTACATTTATTAAAACTTTTCAGTTTACCAGTAGATTACTTCTGTTGAATTGATTCAACAATAAGGTATTTTTGTTAGGTATGTTATTGACCATATGCTAAACATATCTGTCATAGGTGACTGTAGGTGCCTTTTTTGTAATATGATCTGAAAGAGAAAGCTAATGAAAGCCTGCACCCTCTGTTTCTTGTATACCTAAGTTTTAGTCAGAGAATTTAAAGGACTTTTGGCTTATAAAGAAATATTTCTCTGGCCCATATTCCTGTGGTACAAGTTGCCAAAGTTGCATTTGGTCTTTCAAAGCTGTAAGATGACTTCCAACTAATTTATTATCTGATGTTTTATGTTTTAATACGCGGAGCATATAGAGAGATATATAGACTTTTAGAACCGAAGCTAACGTTCCTGTGGTTTTTCAGATGCATGCAAAACACCTACAGTACAAGTCTATAGTGCTTCTTTTAGTGCTTCTAAACTCAATTACAGTAATTCAACTGTGTTTGTAAAATAGATATAAAGTGAAGATACTGATAATATGCTCAATGTTTGAAATGTGAGTATATGTATGTTTGTATTGTTTCCTTGTAAAGAATGTGTGTGTTTGTAGATTTCAAATAATAATATAACAAGTAAACTTTTGATTGGAATTTTATCATCAAATGGAAATGGGATGTCTTGGGTGATTCTGCTGGTAATATTCACTCTGCTCTTCCCAATACTTTATCATTCCTGCCAGAGGATACTTAGCCCTCAGCCACGTGATAATCTTTTTTGACTTGGGGATAAAGTAATCTTGAATAAATAAATGTGTTAATGAATGGATAGTGTGTCCACACACACATTTCCATTTATGTATGTGTATCTGTTCTTGCATGCACATTGTATAAGGAAAACCTATTCAGGTATCTGACAGAGGGATCCTTCCATGGGAAATTTAAAAATATTTCACTCTTGACTGCATCCAGTGCATTCTGAGGCTAAAAATAATTACTCTTCAGAAGAGAAGTTCTGTGCTTCTGGGATAGATCTTCTCTGGCAGGCATGATTAAAGAGTTTGCAAACAGACCTGAACTAGAACAGAGGTAGGGAAACTATCCAAAACCTCCAAACAGTTTGATGATGGAATTTTAACAAGGATCTCTGAAGACTTTGCTCTAGCAAATCTCTGACAATGGGTACATTAGGGAAGAATTAATTCTGAGGTTCCTGGCTGCTGGGGGCAGGCAATGGGCATCTTGCCCTATCAGGCTCCTAACAAATCAGAATGAGACGCAGAATAAACCCATGGTTTATTTACATGCTGGTTACAGAACAATGTTAATTTTGAACCTCTAGCATTTTTTATGAATTTTTTAAATCAGTCCTCAATATATTTTTTTATTCTTTTAGGTTTTGTAAGATCAAAATTCATAGTTTGTAAAGAAAAAAAATTTTGTAGTGTCTTTTCCAAGTGCATTCTAGGATGTACCTGCATATTACTTTTTATTTTGGGGTAAATATGGGGCAGGATCATTATTCTGTATTTATACCACTTTTTCTTTCTTCCTTCAATTCTTAACTGTTATACAACTTCCATCTACAAACAAGAAAAAATCCAGTGCGGTTGCATGCCTGGTATTATTTTTCTCCCAAGTGTATATGCAGTTATGATTTTGAAATAACAGAGAGGCAAGTGTATATATAAACCTGAATTTTGAATGAAGTGTGGTGGAAGTGGATATAACATCTGTCCAATTGTGACTGTATTTATTTACATATTTGAGCAGAATCATCTCCAGGAGGAGGGACTGTGTGTGCGTGCACGCGTGCGCAAAAGAAATGCATTATAACGCTTTGGAAGTTGACAGTCCTAGATTAATTTCTCCATTTGGAGAAAGATACAGTCTCCAAAACAGATTAAACATTCTGAAACGTTTAATTTTATAACTCTAGGAAAAACATTTCATAAAAGCAGGCAGCTTAAAGAAGCAAACATTGGAATTTGTACTATTGGAAGTAGTTGGAACAGAATATTGGCAATTTTTAACCAATGCAATTGCTCAAGTTATTGCAATTTTCCTGTACAGTGTCGTTAACCTGTCAACACTAACACTACCACAAATTTAATTAATGAAACAATAGCAAATATGGAGATACTTACTTAAAAGCAGATTAACATTTGACAAAGTGCTTAGAATGGTTAAGGTGCCTGTTGTGGCCTTACCTTTGCTGCGGTACAGAAACAAGCGTAGCTGGTCAAAATTTTGCCATACGTGCTTGCATACATCTCATTGACTTATTCACATGTCTGGTAGGAGATATTGATCAGAACATACCCTTTCAAAGGAATTTCTGAGAAGTATATATAATCCAAACTGCTTTGGAAAAATGCAGTTTCAGCCTTTTGGAATTGCTGTGTAAAGATGTACATTCAGTTGTGAGAGGTTCTTCCCTTTTAGTATTGCTGCCTATGGGTTTGACTTCATTTCATGAAGCAATTTGGGAAAATAACCATTTTCTATGAGATGCTTTTATTATTATGTTATGCTTTTCCACTAATCAGATAAAATAAAAAATGAAGATGAAGGAGCATCTGTAATGTCTTTGTGCTAGTATTTATTTAAGGCTGTACTGCTTTTCCCTGTGAAAAATAGCAGATACTGAAGTTTTTGCTCTGGAAAGACTAGGAAATGTTGTACTAATGCACAGTATTAAACTTCTTCTATAAATACAAGTGTCCTTTATGTTGGCAGTTTAAACTTGCGTTTACTGCAGCTGTAAATAGTTGCTTATATGGAATTCCATTTGTTACAGCTTTTACTGCTCTTGGTAGTTGTGTGGTAAAGATGTTCAGCTACTGGACCAGTTGATAAAAATCAGTAAACGCTTTGATTATCCTCTGTTCGTCTTTCATGAAGTTTGATTAATTCCTTTTTCTCACCCAGTGAAAACACTGGCAGCCCTTTTTGGCATCTTTGTCATTATCTCTTTGACAGCTTGCCTTCCCTGTGCTTACAGTTCTAGGTCAGTTCGCATGACTAGTCAAATGTGACAACATGACAAGATTAAGTAAAGCTGAGGTTTTGTGATTTGTAAATGGAGGATTTGCAATGTGACGCTCCTTTGATAACAGAAATAGTGAATAATCTGTGTTTGCCCTCAACAAGTGCGTATAAGCATGTGTGCATCTCCTGTACTGTTTTTTTAATGAAGCAACCTGATTTTTTTCTCTGATAGACTGAAAATAGTACGCATGAAAGGTGGTTTGTGTGTGTGCATGTATGTATGGTTATATACAAGTACCTTAAATAAACAAGGATTCAGTTTTAATATCTGGAGATTATCATATTAAATTTAAAATATTAAACAAAAATAATATGATTGCACACTATAGAACTTTACACACAAGCACAAAAGACTGCTTTAAAATTTAATAAACAAAGTACCCAGTATATTTATTATTGAACTAGATAAGAATTTATTCAAGGTTTATTGCCCCCAAATATAACAAAAATAGTAATAGGAAAATGCTTTACAGGTCAAAGAAATACTTGGTTTTTATCGTAATACAGCTGGGTTTAGGTATCACCTGATGGCAAGCCTCAGTTGCCCCAGTGGCTTTATTTAATGAAGTTTATCTGAAGTCTAACTTTCCTGGATAGAGATTACACAGAAAGGTGTTCTTGCTAGCATAGAATCATGTTAGATTTTTAACTAGGCATCAGGTGAAATCCTCACACTTGTGTAAATCCAGACAGCAAGACTGAAACTTGAGAGAAAGCTCTTAAGTTGAGGTCTGTTCCATGGCAGTTATTCAGCATCAGCTCAGGGGAAAGTCACCTGTGCTGCTGTTTGTTTCCCTTCCATATTTCTGCAAAATAACCCGTATCAATCATGTTTGTTTAAATGTTTAACAAGGTGGCAGCTCAACTTTGGATGGCTGTAAATGTCTAGCAAACTTCAAAAGAAGCTACAGGTTGGCATGCAGAAATAAAAATTCAAATCAGCTCTAAGCATCAATAACCAAAATTTCCGCAAAACGTGCCCATCAGTTAGTACGAAAATTAACTGGCCAAATTCAGATGTGACATAAATAAGTAAACAGTCAAGAATTTGAAATTCGTCTCTGCATATAGAAAATTCTGAATAAGCTTCTCAAGTTTCTTCTTGCTCTAACCTGCAGGAAAAAGTAAAGACTGCTTTTAATATTTCATCAATGATGTATTTATGAAGATCCCTTTATGGAAATCTTTTATTATTGCCCTATCCCTATGGTAGACTCTGGTCAAGTTTCTTCATCTCTGTGAAAACCTAGGAATGTTAATACTACACTTGCAGGAAATCCTTCATGGCTTTTAAGGTATACAGGGGTTCAGCACTGCACTATACCTTGAAATTTCACTGTTTCATTGTGCTGTCTGTCTCTACTACACCTTCCCAATTCTTTCTCTGCTCCACATCACAAATCTGTAAAGCGTTATCAGTCATGGAAGAGGAAGACGATATGCAACAAAGTATTTTATGGTCCTCCCTTGTAGAATGATCTTGGAGTTTGATATTGTGCATTTAAAACTTTGCATAGAGAATTTTAGCATTCTTTACAATCAAGGAAAATGGCTGCAAACGGTTTTTATCAGCAGAATTCAGTCATTTTCCTTGGTCTTATGTAAAAACTTAGGATAGACATCTTTCCTTATTGCCTTCTGAGATTATTATAGAGGGACTCATTGCTCATTCAGGTGACTGAAATGCCTAAAATTGCTTGGTGTTAATATCCAAAATGAAATAAATTGATCGGTTGCACATGCTTTGAACGCCATAAGCAGACACCATCCTACCATAGTAAAGAATTTTAAGTAGAAGGACTACCACTGCTGCAGCGTTGACCCACTGGGGTTACAATACTGCTCAGCAATGTGGTGTGTAAGTAAGGCGCATACGAAGGAGCTCCGCTGCTTGTGTCAACTCTGTCTTGGTATCATCGTAGTTATGTGACCAAGAGAAAGAGCAAGATGGTAGTTACTGGAATTATTTATCTGGATAAGGCAAGGTAATCCTTGCTTTCCTTGTATTCCATCCAGTTATTTACTAAAATCTTCACCTCTTTGTCCAAAATTTTATTGCAATTCTGCACTAAGATCTGGCAGAGGAGAAATGCAGCTTGCCCCTTCCGTGCCACCTGCCAGTCCTGCAGTCGTGCCTGTTGCCCGGGTGAACAAGCAGGGCCGGAGTACCAAAGCACTCTGCACCGTACCTTCTCGTACCGAGCCAACTCTCACTCGCTCAGTTGCTTTTTTTGTGAAATTTAGTGATAATTGTCAGTACAAGAATTTCAGTCCGTTAAGGTTATTCTGGTTGAAGACTCAACACAAATGGGTCTGAAGAAGAAGCAATTTTATTACTTGATTGTTCAATTATAATCAAAGCTAGTGAAGAATGGATAATATTGTGGAAAAGTTAGAAGTATGAGCTTGCCAGCGATACATACACTTTGCTTGTAATATGGGAAGTAATGGGGGATTAGATCAGAGTTAGATTTAGCTGACGTAATACCAGATTTTTAACTTTTCTTTTTATAATTCTTAAACAGATTCATCACTTTCCATAGTCCTTCTAGCAACATGTAGACTCTAAAAAGTGGGGGGAAATGATAATGATCAGAAAAATATGTGCATCAAATTCCTGAAAAATAAAAATCACATTTAAAATTCTCCTTCTATAGTTCTCAAATCACTTGAGGAAATTGTGTTAACTTGGTTCATATTTTATACTGTGAATTTTTCCTTATTAATGCTGTTATTAAACCCTATAGTATATATATTATTAAGGAGCTTCCAAATGTCTCCAGTATCAGAGCTACACTGTCTGTCCTAGGTGTGTATGGAAATACAGCCATAGTGCCAAAGAACTCAAAACCCTAAAATGGTAATTACAAGTAGAGAAGCATATACTTTCCCTATTTTTAGAGACTTCAGCAATACCTACGACTGATGAATTAGAGAGCTTCAGTCTCAAAGGCCCTACTAAAATAAATCTCACAATCAATTACCATTTTGAATTCTCTTTTTTTCTTTTTATCTGTGCGGTGGACAACAACTTGTCCTTTTAAGTAGTATTTTAGCAATTTTAAACCCTGCACTGAAAGTGATTGAAGAAACTGAGATATAGCATAAGTAAAGAAGAACATACCATATACTAAGCTTTTAGTGGATAGCTTACAGCTACATGTACAGATGTTAGCATGGCTACACTGGTTTTTTTCCTCAGTTTTTTCCCAGTAAGTTGTTAGTCCACCTACTTATAGAACCAGTGCCAGTATGGTACAAAAAGCAAGTGTTATTTTTTTTCCTGTTATATCCTGAATACTTTTTCTAGATATACTGGAAGAGAGTGGAACTTACCTTGTTCTAATTAGCAATGCATCAAAATTTTTCATCAGATATGTTCTTAGACAAGAATTTGAGAGTGCACCTATTGGTTTTGATACATTGATTTAACATTCTGTAAAATACGCAGATAATCACATTGACTATTAATTTATTCAAAATACTTTGCCATTTGCATGTCCTAAATTTTAGTAAATTGTTTACCTAGAATGATTATTTCCAGTGTAAATTATCACAAAGTATTTAAATGCCACTAATTTTAATGAGAAATAAGCATGCTGGCATAATAGTGAATAAATGAACCAATGACTATGTGACTGAACTAGCTTACTGATTTTCAGTGTGACAATATAGTTTAAATCCTTCTTACTATTTTCAGCATGGAAATCAGAATCTATTCTGCTAACCTTCTGAGCTTCTAAATTTGGTGTCATGCAAGGGCGTGTTTAAAAATTAGCATTTAAAAAGAAACCCACTTGCTTTAAGTTTAAGCTGACACTGTTCCTTTCCTCTGTGGAAATGAAATTTATTAATCATAATAAAACCATCATATTCTGAAGGTAGAGGTCACCCTGAGGAGAAAAAAAAGTCTATTCATCACAGAGGAATTTCAATGCGTTTTTCTCCCAGATAATATCTGAGCATGTATTCTCTCCCCTTTGGAAATATATTCTTCCGTGTTTGTGCTTACATATGTCAAGTGTATTTAGGAGGGTGCAAGAATGAGAATTTTTCAATTGAATTTTATATACTTTATTTTCTTTTACAGAAGATTTGGAAGAATGCTTTTTACATTTTATTTTATTTTATGTTTACATTGCACACATTCATTCAAGTGGAATTTCAATATCCTGTAAAAGCAAAGGAAGAAGTGTTTCTTATTTTAACAGGAATATAGGCATTGCTAATTCTGAAATACCATTTTTTATGTTAATAACACAGTACAAACTTCACCGTTATCATAATATAAATGTAAAACATTCTTTTTAAGGAACAAGGATTAACTTAGGTCATACTTCACGTTAGGACTACTTCACAACTCTTTCGTTTTAAGGAAGAAACATGGTTTATGCAGTAGGATGAAAAAAGTCATGTAAAGCACTGACAATAAGTTATTACTGCTTTGGCAAAAGAGTAATAAAAATGTACTCAGAAGTAAATACTGGGTTGAAACAGTAATTTTTTCTTTCTTTTGAAATTGCTTAATGTGTTTGTTTTGCATATTTTCTTCTCAGTTGTCCAGATTTCTGTAAAATATTGCTATAATTCTGTTAGCAACGTTTTATTACATCAGAGTTGTAAACTTGCTAGTTACTTCAGTAGTTGGGTTAAATATGGTAATAATTTAATAAAGCCTGAGCACTATGTATTCGGGCTTGTATCTTCCTTACAAGTGGTCCTTGCATTTAGGCCACTTAATCCCCTGCCATGGGTGACCTGTTAGACTTTCAGTTTCGTGGGGCACTGTGGCATAGTCAAGGATCCTGCAGGAATGGGATGCAGTATGGAGTCAAAATGCAGCCCTACTGCAGGAAATGGATCACAGCAGCAGAAACAAAAAACTCACAAAGACCCAGTGTAGTTAATGGTTTACACTAGGCCAAAACTAATGGAATTCGTAGAGATCTAAATTTACAGTCCTTGCTCAGTATTGCAGTAATACCAGTTAATTGGAAAAAAAACCCAAAAAATTTGAAAAATATATTGATTCCCATTGCTTTAAAAATAATAGCCATGACATTAAAGCATGTATAATATTAGTACATGTAATTCTTCCTCCATGTTACTAGGGACATGAGGGAAATTTATAGTACTGGAGACAAGTCTAGCTTTGAATTAGTCATTCTCCCTTTCTAGATGTTTTCTTACTGTTTGAATGAGATTTGGCTTGAGAGAATTAAAATTGTAATGATGTTTAAAATGGATTCTCAGACTTATAAAATGGGCATACAGAGGAAAGTAAGATGTCTTCTTCACTTCAGTGTAGATGAACAAGACATAAGAGATTCTGTTATGGCTACTATCAAAGCTAAGTATTTTAAATCTCTAAATATTATAATGTTTACATCCTAACGCACAGGGTTACCAAGGCTGAGGTTTATGGAAGTTCTTCCAACCAAAGAGGCTGCAGAGTATGGGGTCAGTGTCAAACCTGCTCAAAGAACTCTAATGCCCCCTTTCCAACTCAAAAGATCATCAAGTGTCATTTATCCAACATAGGCCGGTGTGAGCTATTTTTCCTTCCATTTTTTTTTTCAGTGGGAACTGCCTGGTTTCTTTGCTGTTAACTGCATTGGATAATTCCCAAAGATAGATATTCCTGGACAACAAGTATTTAAATGGAATTCATATATAAATTTAATCCTTCGCTCATCAATATATTGGATGCAAAAGAGGAACTAATAGGTTTTCTACAAGTCTTTTACACATGTTTTCCTGAGTTTAAGACCATTTCTTAAAGAAGGTGGTTGCACAACACGCTGCTTCCCCTGAACGTTCATGTATACCTTTGATAGGTACGAGGACTCCTCTGCCCAAATCTAAAGTAAACATAGTTGTGGGGTTGAGATATGAGGCCCACATTCATGAACTTGTGGTACTTTCATAGCTTTAATGGATTAACTCCTTTTTTTAATGTATTATCCCTTAATAGAATGTTGAATTTATTAAGTAAACGAGACAGTACAACTGAAGGCATTCAGCTGCTATGGTTGTACTTTGTAGTAAAACATCCAGATGTTGCCATAGAATACTTTATAAGAACATACGTACACTACATTTGCTCAAAATACCAGACTCTGTTGCTGGAAAAAAATGGCTTATTCACATTACCGAATATCAACCAATGTACACTTTGAAGTTTGTACTTACTGAACTTTTTTCTACTTGGTTTTTTTTTTTTTTTCATCAAGATGTGTGGTTATATATCCTTGGAAAAGGAAAAGCGTTTAAGATCTGCAAATCTGTGACCCTAGGCTTGGTAAGAGAGTAAGAGACATTTATGTAAAGTCTCTGCTTTTTCAGTCCTGAACCCTTTTGCCTTTAGGTAGCACAGGTGTCCCAGGAGGTGGTTTACTGGGATTTCCATACAAAATGAATCCCTCATATTCTTGCAAATGTTGGCTCAGTGAAATGGAGAATTAAAGACTACCTTGTCTATGGTAATTACTGCTCCTTCCTTGAAGGTATCACTGGGTGGGTAGGTAGGAATGTCTAGTTCAGATAATTTGGACCTCTTCTCTACCTCACATCCAGGACCCACAGTAGTGGGTGGCGGAGGATTGCATATGCCATGGAAACATTCCTTTCTCAGCTTTCTCTCAGCTGATTTTCTAGGAATCGGCTGATCAGATTCCGCTTGTGGAGGAGCAAATACATGATAATAAAATAGGACAACTGTCCTC